>NC_090298.1:50655681-50958712 GCF_039906515.1 Pseudorca crassidens
AATCCTAAAGATGCCACCAGAAAACTACTAGAACAAATCAATGAATTTGGTAAGGTTGTAGGATACAAAATTAATGCACAGAAATCTCTGACATTCCTATACACTAACAACAAAAAATCAGAAAGAGAAATTAAGGAAACAATCCCCTTTACCACTGCAACAAAAAGAATAAAATACCTAGGAATAAACCTACCTAAGGAGGTGAAAGATTTATACTAAGAAAACTGTAAAACACTGATGAGAGAAATCAAAGATGACATACACAGATAGAGAAATAAACTGTGTTCTTGGATTGAAAGAATCAATATTGTGAAAATGACTATACTACCCAAAGCAATCTACAGAATCAATGCAATCCCTATCAAACTACCAATGGCATTCTTCACAGAATTAGAATTAAAAAATTTACAATTCGTATGGAAACACAGAAGACTCCAAATTGCCAAAGCAATCTTGCAAAAGAAAAATGGAGCTGGAGGAATCAGGCTCCCTGACTTCAAACTATACTACAAAGCTACAGTAATCAAGACAGTATGGTACTGGCACAAAAACAGAAATATAGATCAATGGAACAGGATAGAAAGCCCAGAGATAAATCCACACACATATGGTCACCTAATTTACGACAAAGGAGGCAAGAACATACAGTGGAGAAAAGACAACCTCTTCAATAAGTGGTGCTGGGAAAACTGGACAGCTACATGTAAAACACTGAAAGTAGAACACTCCCTAACAGCATACACAAAAATAAACTCCAAATGGATTAAAGACCTAAATGTAAGACCAGACACTATAAAACTCTTAGAGGAAAACATAGGGAAAACACTCTTTGACATAGACTACAGCAAGATCTTTTTTGACCCACCTCCTAAAGTAATGGAAATAAAAACAAAAATAGGTCTTCCCTGGTGGTGCAGTGGTTGAGAGTCCGTCTGCCACTGCAGGGGACGTGGGTTCGTGCCCCGGTCCGGGAAGATCCCACATGCCGCGGAGTGGCTGGGCCCGTGAGCTGTGGCCGCTGGGCCTGCACGTCCAGAGTCTGTGCTCCGCAATGGGAGAGACCACAACAGTGAGAGCCCTGCGTACCACAGAAAAACAAACAAACAAAAATAAACAAATGGGACCTAATTAAACTTCAAAGCTTTTTCACAGCAAAGGATACCATAAACAACATGAAAAGACAATCCTCAGAATGGAGAAAATATTTGCAAATGAAACAATGGACAAAGGATTAATCTCCAAAATATACAAATAGCTCATAGACCTCAATATCAAAAAACCAAACAATTCAATTTAAAAATGGGCAGGGCTTTCCTGGTGGCACAGTGGTTAAGAATCCACCTGCAAATGCAGTGGACATTGGTTCAAACCCTGGTCCAGGAAGATCCCCCATGCTGTGGAGCAGCTAAGCCCACGCACCACAACTACTGAGCCTGAGCTCTAGAGCCCACGAACCACAACTACTGAACCCTTGCACCACAACTACTGAAGTCCACGTTCCTAGAGCTCATGCTCCGCAACAAGAGAAGCCACTGTAATGAGAAGCCCGCACACCACAATGAAGAGTAGACCCCTCTTGCTGCAACCAGAGAAAAGCCTGCGTGCAGCAACGAAGACTCAATGCAGCCAAAAGTAAATTAAACAAAAAAATCAGCGGAAGTCCTAAATAGACACTTCACCAAAGAAGACGTATCGATGGCCAAGAGACACATGAAAAGATGCTCAACATCACTAATTATTAGAGAAATGAATGAGGTATCACCTCATACCTGTCAGAATGGCCATCATCAAAAAATCTAGAAACAGTAAATGCTGGCAAGGGTGTGGTGAAAAGGGAACCCTCCTGCACTGTTGGTGGGAATGTAAATTGATACAACCACTATGGAGAACAGTATGGAGGTTCCTTAAAAAACTAAAAAACTGGGCTTCCCTGGTGGCGCAGTGGTTAAGAGTCCGCCTGCCAATGCAGGGGACACGGGTTCGTGCCCCGGTCCGGGAAGATCTCACATGCCATGGAGCGGCTGGGCCTATGAGCCATGGCCACTGAGCCTGCGTGTCCAGAGCCTGTGTTCCGCAACGGGAGAGGCCACAACAGTGAGAGGAACTGCGTACTGCAAAAAAAAAAAAAAAAAAAAACCTAAAACCATATGACCCAGAAATCCCACTACTGGGCATATACCCTGAGAAAACCATAATTCAAAAAGAGACATGTACTACAATGTTCACTGCAGCACTATTTACAGTAGCCAGGCTATGGAACCAACCTAAATGCCCATTGACAGATGAATGGATAAAGAAGATTTGGCACATATATACAATGGAATATTATTCAGCCATAAAAAGAAACGAAATTGAGCTATTTGTAGTGAGGCGGATGGACCTAGTGTCTGTCATACAGAGTGAAGTAAGTCAGAAAGAGAAAAACAAATGCTAACACATATGTATAGAAACTAAAAAAAAAAAAAATGGTACTGATGAACCTAGTGGCAGGGCAGGAATAAAGACGTAAACACAGAGAAAGGACTTGAGGGCACGGGCAGGGAGGGGGAAGCCACAGCGAAGTGAGAGTAGCAGCGATATAGATACACTACCAAATGTAAAATAAATAGCTAGTGGGAAGCAACAGCATAGCACAAGGAGATCAGCTCAGTGCTTTGCAATGACCTAGAGAGATGGGATAGGGAGGGTGGGAGGGAGGCTTAAGAGGGAGAGGATATGGGGATATATGTATGAATATAGCTGATTCACTTTTTTGTACAACAGAAACTAACACAGTATCGTGAAACAATTATACTCCAGCAAAGTTATTTTTTTTAAAAAAAGAATAACTTTAAATGGTGATTTTCTTCACTGTTATATATAAAATTAAACTTTAGTGTGTAAACCAATACTTTAACATATGTTTTTAATTTTTTAGAAATATCCACTTGATTCTTTTTAATATGTAGAATGGGGAATTTAAAAAGGTAGGAGGAGCAAGAGAAGGAGAAAAGAAAGGAAAAAAAACATCTACTAATTTGAGCTTTTCTAAAAACAAAAGGATATATGTAACTCTTGATTTAAAGACGCTGAAACTATATTCCCCTATCAGAACCTCAACCATCTCTTCCCACTCAGGGGAATCTCCATAAGTCCTAAGAATTATTGCCTTTGGTGGGTGGTGGTGGTGGGATGAATTGGGAGATTGGGATTGACATATATACACTAATATGTACAAAATAGATAAGTAATAAGAACCTGCTGTATAAAAAAATAAATAAAATTAAATTTAAAAAAAGAATTATTGCCTTTAAAATAGACTGTGCACTTCTTTAGGTAGGAACTGTGTTTCGAACATTGTTGTATTTCTAGCACATAGTACAATGCCTGGCACATAGTGGATACCAATAATAGTGTAATAATTCATTTATTAATTCAACCAACATTTATTAAGCATTTACTATTTGACAGTCACATTTTAGAATATCAATGTTGACTAAATTTCTAACTATGTTTGAGTGGCAACATCAACATTCATTACTGTCCCAAGTGTGTTTAACAACTCTCTCGATACTCTGCATAGATGAACCACTTACGGACCTTACTGCACCACAGGCTGAACATAAACTGCCCTTGGTAATTACTCTGTGTTCAAGAAATCCTATTATTCTTGCTATTGTTGTAAACATCTGCTATTCTTTCCATTCCTCCCACCCTCAAATCTAGATGCTGGTTCACACATTCAGGTGGTAATTATCTTAAAAACTGAGATGAATCAGTCTGAAAGGTGGGGAATATTTTCACTCTGCTTCTCTATATTTTAAATATCGCTCCTTAAAAAGCACTGACAATTTTTTCTCTATGGACTGAAGTTCAGCTTAGTGCATAAATCATTGACCAATTTTCAATCTGTTTTTGCCTTTCAACTCCAACTCTGCTATCTCTTTTGATACTGGAATGGGTCTCCTGATGTCCTAAAATAAACAGACTGCCAGATATTTCTCCAGCAAATATGGGTTTATTCAGGATCAGCAGAGAATTGCAATTCAGGGTCTATAACCATGGCAAGTCACATGTAAGTCCCCACAAGGCAAGGGAAGACGAACACTTTTATAAAGGGAGAAAAAAAGCTGGAAGGGCTAGAGTAAACAAAGAGTCCATGGCTCTTCACTGGCTGAGTCCTTGCCAGGAAACAAGAGGAGTCTTTCTTCTTCCTGTTAGGCTCTTCTATTGTTGCGGGACATGAGAGCTCCCCCTTCTGATCTCCTGACTATTTAATTGAGGTTTCTGTTTATTAATTTTTTACTTTTCCCCCTTTTGGTTTTCTCTGAATGCATCACTGATCAAGAGTCAGGTTTTCCAGGTTCATGGCTTTTTGTCCCTCAAGGTCAGGAAGCATCTTTCCTGGGTGTAGTGTCCCATGTCAGAGGGAAAGTGCACAGATTGGAAATTTACTGAGGTAACATTTGAGTAACAAAGAAAAGTAGGAGGGAGAACTCTCAAGCACTTTTTATCTAAAGCCCATATGTTATCAAGATCATAGACACTGGAGATCAACTGAAGCATCATGTCATCATCAAAGATGTGGTGAGAAACTACCTACAGGTCTGGCCTGGATATCTTGGGAAAGCTATCTCATCAGATGTTGTCTGCTTCAATTCCAGGAAATCCTTACTTTTATGTCACCAAATGATGTGTAGTTCCAGCCAGTGTTTGTGCTTTGTTTCGATGTGTCATGTGAATCCAAGAGTACATTCCTTGGAGTTTGGCAACACAGGGGCCTCTGATAAGGGCCTCTACAGCAAAGTTAAGGAAATTTCTTTTGGAGGTGTCTTTTTAAATAGACAAAAATCTCCAGGTTGCAAGGTGTGATGTTTAATATCTTTGTCTCCTGAGAGCACACTGTGAAAAGATTGTTCTGTCAAAAGATGGTTATTTTTAATAGAAGCAATTAGGCCTTTGCAATATTACAGTATCTCTCCTTTCATCAGTTGTGGGTCAAAAGAAAGCAGGGACCAAGTGCTTTTGGCCTCCTGTGACTATCTTAAAGTCTTAAAGTTTATAAGTTTCAAAAGGGGTGGATTTGAGGTTTAGAAGGACCAATAGCAATGCTTTTGGCCAAGAAGGACCAACTCTCAATGCTATTGAGAGTTTCTACAAAGTTTGCCAATTGAGTCTTAATAGTGTCATTAGTGTATTCAACTAAACCAGAGGATTGAGAGTGGTAAGCACAGTAAAGGCGTTGCAAAACTGGGCAAACATTGCAGACTTCTTGAAGCACCTAGCCAGTAAAGTGGGTTCCTCGGTTACCATGAAGTTCGAAAGGAGCGTCTCAGGTAGGGATATCTTTTCCAGAAGGACTTTAGCCACAGGAGAGGAATTAGTCGGTCTGCAAGGGAAGACTTTAGTCCAGCGTGGAAAACATATAGACCACGGCTAAGACATATTTATATCCATTAAATGGAGGAAGTTGTCTGAAATCCATCTGACAGATTTTGAAAGGTCCATTAGGCAGTTTAAAATGTCCAGGAGCAGTACCAACAGGCTTCCTTGGGTTGTACTTTGGACAAGTGAGACAGGTGAGGGCATTTTGGGGGGCCTTGTTAATGTTTCCTCATCAATACTGATTAATGAATGCTATCATTTTGTTAGTAGACCAATGGTTTAATGTATGTATAGGGGTAAGAATTGGCAATTTTAGAGTCTCTGGCAGGACTGGGCTGTTATTTACTCTAAACCAGAGCTTTCTCTCTTTATTAAACCAATAAGTGTTGAATTTCCAATCTTTTTATCCTTTTCTGATAAATTATTGGGTTTCTCTAGCCAGCTTTTCTAAGTTATCATTTGGGGAAGCATCCCTTTAGACCATGACAGAGGTGTGGCTGCTGTTGGTCTCTTTAACAAAAGCATTCTTTGTGGAAATGTCAACAAGGTAATTTCCTTAGCTTGCAGAGGGTCAAGTTTAGAATGCCCCAGAATTTTAATAATAGCTAAAGCGACAGGTAAAAGTATCACATCCAATAAATCTGAACATAGGACCATTTTTAATTTTATTTCCACTGGAAGTAAGAAAGCCATGTTGCTTCCACAACATTCTAAAATCATGAGCTAGTCCAAAAGCATATCTACTTAAAGTATAAATATTGGCACTTTTGTCCTTAGCTAAAGTACAAGCCTATGTAATTCAGCCTGTTGGGCTGAAGTAGCCATAAGTAAATATGCTACCTCAATGACATCAAAAGGAGTTGCAATAGAATAGCCAGCACAATATTTGTCATTGTCACCTTGTAAATAAGAACTGTCAGTGAACCATGAGAAGTCAGTATTACCCAGAGGAATTTCCTGTGGATCATTATGAGGAGTCAGGAGGTGATCTGTCAGCCTTAAGCAGTTGTGAAGGAGTTAGTCTATGATGGAGATGACGAGAGTAGCGTAGCAGGGTTAAGATTATTACAACATAAAAGAGTTACATAAGAAGCAGTTAACAAAACCCTTTATAGACAGCTGGGTGAGAAATATTGAGTGTGATGAGAATTCAGGAAATTTTCTACAGCATGAGGTACAAAAATGGCTAACGGTAGTTCTACAGCGATTTTCTCAGTGGTCTTAACTAAAAGGGAAGTGGCCATAATGGCCCTAAGGCAAGGGTCCAGTTGCTGGCTATAATATCCTATAGGTCAATGGTGTTCCCTGTATTGTTGGGTGAGTACACCAAGGGCATTTCCTTCCTTTTCATATATAAAAAACAAAAAGGAAATCTAATGATTGGGATACGCAAGGGCAGGTGGGTTCATTGCATTCTCCATTAAGACCTTAAATGTTATATCATCCAGTTCTTCCCATAAAATTGGGTTGGGGTTGTCATTGTTTAGTAAAACGTACTAAGGTCTGGATATAAGAGAAACATTTGGCACCCAATTTCAGCAACAACCAAACCAAGTAGCCTGAGAAAACCTCATAGTTGGCACTTAGTTTCGGATTTTGGGAAATTTAGGACATCAGAAAGTTTATCTGGATCTAGGTGTAGCCCTTGTCCTGATATCAGAAGCCCTAAATATGGAACCTAGGTTAGGGTAAACTGAAATTTTTCTTTGGCAACCTTATGTCCCTTTAAGTCTAAAAGTTTTAGCAAATGTGAGGAGGCTTGAGAAGGAGAGCATGGAAGCAAATCATTGACACATTGCAACAAACTAAAATTCCTAGGGAATTTTGTATCATCCAGATTAGCCTTCATGATTTGCTAGAAATAAGGACTCTCAGTAAAACCCTGAGACATTACTGTCCAGGTGAATTGTTGAAGGTAAAAATGTATTGTATTATATCTTCATCGACTAAAATACTAAAGAACGTACTGCATAAATCAATTACAGTAAAGAAATGGCTTCTGCTGGGAATGAATGTTAGTAACATATGAGGATTAGGGACAACAGTGTGTCCTGGGATAACAATGTCGTTCATTGCTTGGAGGTCCTGGACAAACCTCCACCCTTGGCTATCAGGTTTATTCACCAGTAAATTAAGAATATTACATGAACTACTATAAGGGATAATAAGGTCTTGAGCCTTGTAATATCTTATTATGAGCTTTATGCCTTGAAGGTCTTCTTTACTCATGGGGTATTGATTAATTCTGGGAAGAGGTTTTAAGGGATCTATTTGAATCTTGATGGGAGGTGCACTGTGAATTTTGCCAATATCAGTTGGAGATTTTGCCCATAAGGAAGATGGTAGAGGATTCAATAGGGATAAATGATCAGTGTTTTCAGAATCAGTTCTAGTACTGTCAGAGACAAAACAAAGAAAAGATGTCAAGGGTCATTTAATTCACCTGTTTGGTTATTTTGATAACTACCATCAAACTCTAGAATTATTTTCCCTTTTGGGGAGAAATTCTGGCATGATACTTCTCTAAGAAGTACCAGCCTAATAAATGGATGGGGAGTGGGGGCACTGAAAAGAAAAAGGTGTGTATCTCTCAAGGGCCAAAACGAAAGGGAATATGATTAGAGACAGGAGCCTCTTGAGTTTCATTAGTGATCTTCACTCCTTGAACTGTTTTAGTACTCCAATGCAGGGGCTGTTTTTACAGTTGTGGGGTTGAGCATTGAAAGTGTAACTCCAGTCACACTCCAGCCCAATTAGGACTGGAAGAGATTCACACCCAGTCTGGAGAAATGTTTGTCCAGGCTGATTAAGAGGGAGGATTGGAAAGAGCCCCTGTATTTTCTTGAAGCCCCATCATTGAAAATTGGGAGGATATTGGAAAGGTTGGTAGAGAGTCGAAGGTGCCTAACGCATTTACATTTGTAGCAATCTCTTTTCCAATGTCCTGACTCTTTGAAATAATAGCAGAAACTAGGAGCGTTTTGGTTTTGTTTAGGAGCCTTCAATTGCTGGAGCTGAAGATTCAGAATTCTGGTGATCTCCATTTTAGGTGACTCATCTAGAGAGTGAGACAACCGGTTTGCCAGATTAACTAAATCTGGAGTGGTTTTCCATTCCATCTTGGTCCTTTTTACCAGAAGGGTAAGGTCTTGGTTCAGCCCATTAATATATATAAAGTTAAAAGCTACCTGAGAGGCATCAACATCTGAAGGAAGAGCAGAATTTTACTTTAAACTGAAGTCAATTGTTACAGTCCTGAACAGATTCATCAGACTTTTGTTTATAAGCTTGAATTTTGTTCCAATCAACAGGCTTTGGAAAAGCCCTGGGAAGCGCTTGATGAAGTCACCTAGCCATTGCCTGAGACTGATCATATAATAAATTAATGGGCTGGTTCCCCAGTTGTAATTCTAGAGACGCTTCAGGATTTTCCCAAGTTGTGATTTTCATCCAATGCTGGACTGGCCTTCACTGACAAGCATACAAACAAGTTGATATAAATCAGAGAAACCAGGTTGATAGGTTTGAGTGACTGTGTTAAATTCCTTTGCAAATCTGTGGGGAATCTTTGGTTATTTTGGGAAAATCTTTGACTATGGCTTGCAGTTCAGTTTCAGTCCAGGGAATATAAGAAATCAAACGTTTAAGCTCTGGATTCTCAGAAGGCTTAATTTCAAAGGACCACATTCTGATAAGTTCAGAGGAAAAGGGAATGGGAAGCTTTCAGAAAAAAAGGGAAGTTCAGTGAGGTAAGTAGTATGGGGGAACTGAACGTATAGTGGACTATATAGGTGGCATAGAAGGGAAGGAGGAAGATGGAACCAGAGGCAGATCCTGAGACAAAGAAGCCCAAGAAGAAGAGCCTGATGCTTTGGGAGCTATTTTATTTTTCTTTGGTTGTTTGTTTACCTCAATGAATCTTAAAATCTTATTTTGCAGAGAGGCAATTTTAAACTCCTGATAACATTGGGAAGCCTCAAAATCCCAATCAAAATAGGCATTTTCTTCAGTTCTGGAAATTTTGGTTTTAAGAAAACTAATAATCCAATTCAGTTTTAATAAAATTAAATTTAGGGATTACAACGGTTCCCCATAATGGCCATTGATAATCTAAATAGCCTTTGGTCAGGTGGGTCCATTTAGTTAGAAATGCGCGTAAGAAAGGACCACGATTTTTAAACATAAAATCAGCCAAAGCTCCTGGAGCGGGTGGTGCCCTCAAAATATTTAGATAACTGGAATCCCATTTCTCAGAGGTTTTTTTTTCTAGAGTAAGAGAATAGTTTTCAAATAGCTTAAACAGCTTACAGCTGAAACAGCTCAATTTAAACAGCTTGCAACTCAAACAGCCTACAGTTCTAAGAAATACCTTGGTCCCAGAGGAGCCAGGCCAAAGCCTTTTCAGCCAGTTCCCATAGAACAGGCCCTATTCTGAAGGCTAAAAAGCCATCACAGTTTCAGTGAAGAGCCCCGTTCCCAAAAGAATGGACCAAAGATGCTTCAGCCAGCTTCAGAGGAAACAGTCTGATCTCAAAATCAGACTGAAGTGCCACGTGACTACTCACATACAGATCCAGGCTTTAATTGGAAAGACAAAACCTTAAAATAAATCCCAACTAAAGCCTGGAGCACTTCAAACACAAAGAGAGCATAAGCTTGGATCCAGGAGAAAGATATACCTTCAAACTCCCAGGTTGGCAAAGAACAGAAGTGAGCTCAATGGGCTCAGTGGTGGGTACCCCACAGGCTTGCTCACCATCCCTGGAGCCATCTCTGGTTCCTGTACAGGCCACTAAAATGTTGCCATAAAACAAATAGATATTTCTCCAGCAAAGATGGGCTTACTCAGGGTCAGAAGAGAATTGCAATTTGGGATCTGCAACAATGGCATGCCACGTGCAAATCCCCACACAACAAGGGTAGAAGAACACTTTTATAGAGGGGAAAAGAAAGTTGGAAGGGCTATAATAAACAAACAGTCCATGGCTTTTCATTGGCTGAGTCCTTGCCAGGAAAAAACAGGGGTCTTTCTTCCTCCTGCTGAGTCCTACTATTGCTATAGGGTGTGAGTGCTCTCGCCTCTGATCTCCCGACTCTATGTGAGGTTTCTGTTTACCAAATTTTGACACTCCTTTACAAGCTGGTACAATATTAATATCTGTCAGTGGTCGGTGCTTGAGGGATCGTTCCTAGTGTGTTTTGTTTCTTACTGCTCCTGCAGTATTGAGCTGGGGTGCAGAACACTCAGTACAGCTTACTTCCACAGCAAGTTTTCAGGCAAGTTTCACTGCAACCCCAAATGGCTTCACAGCAGCACCAGCAAGCCTCAACCCACTGACTTTGGATCAGTTCTGGTCCTGACAACTCAGCAAGCCAGGGAACTCCTCCACTATCCAGTGAACAGTAAACACATCCTCTTTAACAAAGTCTGCATCTCAGCTTGGAGAGAATCCCTCTCTTTCCAAGTTAGTTTCTTCTTTAGGCACTCTCCCTCAGACCCATGATATTCTGTGGAAACCTCTTTTATTCCCTCTTAGTTATAAGTAGATAGATGGATAGATGACAGATGGATACATACATATATACATATAGAAATTTTTAATAATTTTCTATATTAAAGTTTTCCTGCACAAATTACTGCATAGTTTCTGTCTCCTGATGGGATCCTGACTGAGACAGCATTTCATATATAGCAGTAGAAGATTAACTTACTTTCTAAGGATTAAAAAACAAAACTCATCAATGTACCTCCATTAGAAGTAAAAATACAAGAATGGTATAGAAAGTATACCATTGTCATTCTTTGAATGAATTATGACTTTATTTATCCATAAAATTTTTAAAAAGTAATAGAAATGATTTTCAAAGTTTTAGTTATTTAGCTATTTGTTCCATGATGTCAGTAGATCTTTCACAAACACATAAATTCAAATAAAAGTGTCTTACTGAGTCAGCTTTCTGTAAGAAAGCTCCTAGAAGACATGCACATTATGCAATTTTGTATGCATCATGCATATTTTATGTACTTTTCTCTTTTTACCTAAACACATTCAATAAAAATTTACTTTGTTAAATGTACCTATCATGTAACCATAAACACCAACTACTGCACCACTTAAAGAGCTACCACTTCATGACTGAAGAACTTCAAAATGATCTGTTAATTACACTAAACCAGAGGGAACCACGAGAGTGCTTTAAAGTAAGCTTCAAATTTCTCAATGTAAGCAAAGCCACCAAGACATTTTTGTTTGGTATTCTGCTGTGATAAAAGTTACATTAATATAAGAGGTTTCTCGGGCTTCCCTGGTGGCGTAGTGGTTGAGAGTCCGCCTGCCGATGCAGGGGACACGGGTTCGTGCCCCGGTCTGGGAAGATCCCACATGCTGCGGAGCGGCTGGGCCCGTGAGCCATGGCCGCTGAGCCTGCGCGTCCGGAGCCTGTGCTCCGCAACGGGAGAGGCCACCACAGTGAGAGACCCGCGTATCGCAAAAAAATAAATATGTATATATATAAGAGGTTTCTGCCATCCAACTCGCCTATAAATCAATGAGCCTGAAAGAGTAGGCTTTTGAATTACTGAGTTACTTGGGCTTTGGCAGATAAGTATCTAATGGTGTCAGTCTGAGTGCAATAGCCACTAATAATGTTACATAGTCATGTAGTTTAACATAGGATCCTATAATACCTTCAGATTTCTGTTCATTTCTTCAACAAGTGGTACAGTTTCAAAGAAGGTGAAATGGACACTAACCCTGCCCTCAAGGAGCCAGGAAATGAGGAAAGTCTTCATATTATTTGAGTTCAGTCTTTAAGATAAGCATAGGCTTGTGGACAAGGAAAATGAAGAACCCTTGGAAAATTACTCCGAGAAATATAATAGGGAGAGACAGAGAGATAAACTGACAACAAGTTGTGAGGTCCCTGGTGAGGTCCTCTACCCCCAAACTGTAACATAATTGTCATAAAAGCAGAAAAGAATAACCTACTAGAGTCATTTGGGATTGGGGAGAGCAAGGTAGGAGTAGTAGAAGCTTAAGGAAATGATGGATTCTAGGACATAAATAAGAGCAACATGGAAATTACAAAGATGAGAACCTGCCTGGGGAGAGACAGAGATGGTGCCAGAGAGGATTCCTTGATAAGAAGGACAAGGATTGATGGAGGGATAAAAGAAAAAAGCAGGCTCACATAGTGAGAGATAGTTGGAGTTAAGGAGGTTTTCATCAGGGAGAAAAGATCTTAAGAGTTGGAAATCTTAGAAATCAAGCAATGCTGAGTCATGACAAGGGCCAAGATGTTTTTACTTTGTGTTTCCATTGCTTCAGGGAGATGGGGAGAGGGGTAGGGTTGGCAGGGATTCAATCTGCCAGTCAACTATTCTATGTAACCTGACAGATCCTATATACGACCTCAATCCATCAATTGCCCATGGATTAGAGAAAGAAAAGGGGGTTGAGTTTAGGATTAGGCCAGAATAGCATAAATATGATTTAGAATATTTAATGTCAGTTTGAGAAAAAATATCCCATAAAAGAATTAAAATAAGATGTATATCTCTCTCTTCAGAAATTCTTTTCTTTACTTCAAATGCAGGGTCTCTAGAACAAAGATTATACCTTTAATCAAAAACACCTGTGCTTTTGCAGTGCAGGTCCATTTGATATTCAACTTACTAAATTTGTCTCTAGTTGTTTTACAGATAAATATCTTTTTCTCCCCAGCTAGATCATATGCACACCAAAAAAAGCGGCCATATTGTCCTCTTCCTTCTGCCTGGGGCACCTACTCAGAATAACACTATATGGGGGACATTATGAAGCAGTGAAAAGAAAAAGGGCTCAGAAGTCAGAAAATTCTGAATTCAAACCTCTGCACTTTTACTTATTTGTTATGTGACCCTAGGAAAATTACTACTCCTTTTGAAACTTCAATATCCTCATCCAGCTAAACGCTGATAATAATAATCATGCAATGGGTCCTGTGGACATTGAATGAAATAAGCACCTAGCCCAATTCCAGGCACATGGTAAACACTTATAAATGGTGGTTACTACTGCTGCTACCACACACACAGACTGGGCTTAATAAAGATTTTTTTGAATGAATATAGTTCAACATAAGCACCAGCTTTTCAGTGTGATGAAATGGAAATCTCAGAGAAAAATCCAGATTACCTGGGATTATTTTTTTGCCTCAAAGTCCCAGAATGTTTCTAAATGGAGTAGTAGAAATAAATTATACTTATGGCCAGTTCTATTGTGGAACAAGGCAGGACATATCTTCCAGACCACAGATCCGGAGATTCCTGCAGAGCAGCTTTCTGTCTCACAATGGGGTAGCTCAGCCAATTTCAGGACTAGGCTCTGAGCCAGCACTGCCATTTGAAGTAGACCAGGCAGGTGAGTTGTTCCCCATAGCAAGGGGTTCTCTTTCCTTCCCTCATCCCAGCAGTGCTCACTCTTCTGTCCAGCTTGTCTCACCATGTTTTCCAACCATCACTTAGCCTTGCTTCCCACCATTCTGAAATTATAGACTATTATCCTCAGAAAAGACACAAGCATCTTTTCTGACTCAAATGGATTATATTCAATTAGACCTACATCAGTGCTGACTCTGTCCCACCTATGATTAAAAAAAAAAAAAAAGAGGAAAATAAAACAACCATCCTAATTTTCCAGAAATTAAATTACATATAATTATGGAAGAGTTTTGGTATTCTCAGCAGACAAGTTCAAATGAGAGCATTTGTTCAACTGTATTTAACCAAAAGATAAATAAGAGAAAGTAAAAGGAAGAGAGTTGTAGAGTATTTCCATGGTTACTATATTTTGAGCTGCTTCAGGGTAAAGTATTACAAAATAATCAGTACAGAGACTGTATTAAACTGATAACACCTGGGCTTGAAACTTAAAAATACCTAGGAAACAGAATAATTCTACAAATAAGATATCTGTGGATATATGTCTGGATTTATTGTTAAGAAACAGGTAGAAGAAAGGAAGTAAATATTCACTTGCCTACCACTTAATAATTTCTTTGCCACTATTACAAGTACTAGAAGAAGAGCAGATTAACCTGATTCCTAAGGATATTAAAGAAAAAAATGCATCAAAGTATATCCATTACAGAAAACAAATATAATTTTACAGAATGTGGAATCTCAAAAAAAAAGCAAGGGTCATAGAAAGTGTGGAAAGGGAAATGCCCTGTTGAGCTTCTTAGTATTTACAATTGTCTGGATAGCAACAAAATATGGCAATGTGAGTCTAGCACCAGAAATCCAATATTCTATCTAAAACAATATTTTTTATTTGAGATAGAAATGGCTCACTCTTGTTACAAGTGAAGAAATAAACATTTAACAACAGAAGAGCATCATAATTTACCCTGATGGGAAGGTTTTCACTTCGGCAAAATTACATTTCAATTTCTTAACATCATTTACTTGTAATTCTTCTTGGTAATTACAAATGTACCTTGCTTTTATGCAACAGATGTGTTCTTTAAAAAAAAATCTGAATAGCTTCAAAATTTATAAATTATATTATATTTATATAATTTATAAATTATATTGCAATGCCTCAAGAGGGTTTCCCAGTACTTAAAGAGATCTTTCTAGAATGAAAAATCCTTTTGTAGCATTTAAAAAAAAAAACACCCTAGGTCTATCATTTGTACAAATCTTGCAGTTTGGAAGTTTTTAAGGCAAGTTGCTTCTATCAGTACAGCCAATTAGTAGAACAATTTTAAATATTCAGATATAATTGTAGCTCTGAAGTATTCTCTGAAATAACTCTACTAAATGTATATATATATTATTTAAATATATATATATATAATGAAATGTGTGGGAAAACAAAAATAATAAAAGGAATTTTTAAAAACCTGAAGAGGAAATGTGTACATGTATGCATGCAAACAAACAGTCTTACAGGGAACAGACAGGTTATATTCTCATTGTGAACAGTCTTACAGGGAACAGACAGGTTATATTCATTGTAGCACCTGAGACTCCATGTACCTTCCTTGACAGAGGGCTACAGAGTGGCTCAAGCTATCCAAGGAAGAATGTTGGGATGCACCTAGACAGAGCAGTCTAAAAAATATATAAACATCATGAAAATTATTAGGGGATAAAAATGAATTCACTGTTTAGGCCTATATCAAATTGGTTTGAATCTTTTCAGTTGTTCATTCAAATCAGAAAAAATCAGAAAAAAATCAGAAAAAAATCAGAAAAACTCTTAAGTCAAGACCAATTAGGCATTGGTCAACTTGAGTTGTACAACTGAACATGCTCTTTAAATAGAGTGACCATATAATTTTTTATCCAAATCAGTATACCTTCAGTATGAAATGGTCACTGAAATAATTGAAATTAATGCACTTTTTAAATAGTTATTGATTGACTCAAAATTTGCTTTATTTTATTGGTAGACCTATAAAACATTTTATTCAAAAACTATTTTCAAAGACATGCTTTCTAAAAATTAAAAATAACATTTTTATGTATTAAGGTAATCTTTTTAAAACTTGTATAAATTATTTCAAAATGGCTTTAAAATTCTTAGCTCATCACCCACCACAAAGGTAAAAATTGGTGTGGAGGATTGGACAGTGAGAAAGCTGCTGGGGAGTCTTCCATTTCCCTTTCCTTCCTAAGTAATTGGGACTTCAAGAGAACCATTCAGAAAGCTTGCCTTGTGCTCCCTGGAGTTTGAGACTGTTCCTGACTCATACTGGAAAAAGATAAATAGTCAGAAGGGGCTATTAATACCTATGGTAGCAGTAATGTGTAGGCATGTTGGGAAAGGACTATGCTTCCCACGTTTAGAAGGTCAGAAAACATTTGTTTTCCATCAACAAAGGGAACCCACATATGAGTCATGTAGAAAAGGAGCCGAGGTAAGAGCAGGATCCTATAGTGGCAAAACCATGAAAGGGTCCCACAGGAAAAAGCCTGCATTTGGACATCTGCCATGCACATGAAGCACAAATATGTAATTATTACCTCTAAACTTCACTCCCAGGACTCTCCATGAAGGGGGTTAGAACCAGCATCTAGAAAGAGGATAGGAGATGAAACAAGAAAAAAAGGTCTACCCTCCCCTCATTTTACTGCAGCTTTTGAATCCTGAGTTGAGAGAACTGAAGAACTGAAGAATATGTTTAATTCAAAATCACTGAAGCTTTGCTAATAAACTTGACTGGACTATTTGATATTTGACAGTGACTAGAAAATCAATTGGATCCATCCAAGATTTCATTCAGCAGCTGGGAAGAACAATTCTTCACAGTGAATTTAAGGATTAAGGAAATGAGATAACAAAAACAATAATAAAAATAAAATTGTGTTTATCTTGTTCCATACTGAGTCATACTCATTGAATAAGCCAGTTACATATCTATGTTTATTGAGATATTTAAAACTTATTAAATGATAAGTTTTTTCCCCTAGATCTCTGTTTAAAATCACCATTTCTCAGATTGGGGCAATTGCATCCCTGGGAGATAGAGTGGTATGATAGCGTACAAGCAGAGCCATATGACTATGACCTTAAAACAAAGAAATTATCATTCTTACGCAGGGTAGAATAGATTAGAAAAGAAGCTCAGTATATGCCAGAGCCAAGACGGTGATCGAAGAAAAAGTTGTGAACAAGATCAGAGAAACTATTCCATAAAGCACACCTGGCTAAGAATTTAACCAGTTCTTTGGAAGAAAATGTTTGGAAATTTAACATCAGAATCCTATGAGATATTATATTTTATGTTATATATCAATATGTCATTTAGGAAACTATTACCCAATGCTAATTCCTTAGTGTTTGTTCAGTCATTTTTACTTAATCTGTTTATAGTCTATATAAAGTTGCAAACTGAATAACTTTTTTGAATATTTTGATAAATAAACAAAATGATACTAAAGGCAAGATTTTAGTGTCTATTGTGGGCAAAGCAGACACCATGCAACTCCTACAAACAACTTCTAGAAATACACCAACTAAGAGAGCTAAATAGGAGCAGGGAGACCCTGGTCAAGATATTGCTATAAGTTTTGACTTTGTTTCATCCCTCTGCTTCAGACCTTTGACAATAAGAGGCAAAATATCAAAACTTGAATACACAGTCCAGCTCCAAGCTTGATAAACATCTCTATAAACCAGAAACAGAACATAAAGTTGAAGCACAACAACCCTAGGCCTGTGAGAGCTAGGACTTGGAAGCAGCAAGTGGTGGCCAAGGGTTCATTGGTACCGGACAACAGGGTGACTGGAGACAAAACAGTTCTAAATGACATGAAAAGCCAGGGTCAAGGTAACTCTTGAAGCCAGCAGCTGGGGGGCTGTCTTCCTTTTCCCAAGGGAAGTTGGGAAAACTGCCTATGTTAAGATGTAAGAGAAGTTTATCAGATTACAACTGGCAGAAAACTAGAACAAAAAATTGTTAAATTTGTATAGAAACACAAAAGACCCCAAATAAAGCCAAAGCAATCTTGAGAAAGAAAAAATGGAGCTGGAGAAATCAGGCTCCTTGACTTCAGACTATACGACAAAGCTACAGTAATCAAAACAGTATGGTCCTGACACAAAAACAGAAATATAGATCAATGGAACAGGATAGAAAGCCCAGAAATATACCCATGCACCTATGGTCAATTAATCTATGACAAAGGAAGCAAGAATATACAATGGAGAAAAGACAGGGTCTTCAATAAGTGGTGCTGGGAAAACTGGACAGCTACATGTAAAAGAGTGAAATTAGAACATTCTCTAACACCACACACAAAAATAAACTCAAAATGAATTAAAGACCTAAATGGAAGACCAGATAGCATAAAACTCCTAGAGGAAAACTTAGGCAGAACACACTTTGACATAAATCACAGCTGTATCTTTTTGGTTCTGTCTCCTAGTGTAATATAAATAAAAACAAAATAAACAAATAGGACCTAATTAAGCTCAAGAGCTTTTGCACAGCAAAGGAAACCATAAACACAATTCAAAGACAACCAACAGAATGGGAGAAAATATTTGCAAATGATGTGACTGACAAGGTATTAATTTCCAAAAATATACAAAAAGCTCATACATCTCAATATCAAAAAAACAAACAACCCAATCAAAAAATAGGCAGAAGATCTAAACAGAAAATTTCTCCAAAGAAGACATACAGATGGCCAAAAAGCAAATGAAAATATGCCCAACATTGCTAATTATTAGAGAAATACAAATCAAAACTATAATGAGGTATCACCTCACACCAGTCAGAATGGCCATCATCAAAAGTCTACAAATAATAAATATTGGAGAGGGTGTGAAGAAAAAGAACGCTCCAACACTGTTGGTGAGAAAGTAAATTGGTACAGCCACTATGGAGAACAATATGGAGGTTCCTTTAAAAACTAAAAATAGAGCTACCATATGATCCCACAATTCCATTCCTGGGCATACACCTGGAGGAAGCCATACTTTGAGAAGATACATGCACCCCAGTGTTCACTACAGCACTATATGCAATAGTCAGGATGTGGAACCAACCTAAACGTCCATCAACAGATGAATGGAGAAAGAAAATGTGGTACATATACAATGGAATATTACTCAGCCATAAAAAAGAATGAAATAATGCCATTTGCAGCAACATGGATGGACCTAGAGATTATCATACTAAGTGAAGTAAGCCAGATGAGAAAGACAGATATGACAGAATAGCTTGAATGCCCAGATATCTGCATTACTTTTGTTGATTTTTTTCTCCTGTTCCTAGTTAGTTGTTTAATAAAGCTCATATTTTTATTGTTATTATTTGCTTATAACTTTTTAGAAACACTGGTAGAAAAACTCCTGTCATATAAAAGTTTGGTAACTTGGAACCTGGTTTTTCAAAACAATAATCAAACACACAAGAAACCTATCTTTTTTCTAGAAAAGCTAAGATAGTAGGGCATAAGAGAATCTGGCTTAGCTGTAGCATTTTCTCAGGAAACAGAAAAAAGTTAATATTCCAGAGAAGTTGAACATTAATAAAATCTCTTATTCTGATGTTCATTACGGGGTTGTAAATCTGGATTAATATTTATTCCTTTGAAATAAGCTTAAAGCATGATTTTGATCTGTCATTCAATATTAATTCTAAAAATATTTACTGATCATACCTATTTTTGACCAAGTACTGCACTGGACATCAAAGGTAGAGTAATTTGGGCTTTCCTGGTGGCGCAGTGGTTGAGAGTCCGCCTGCCGATGCAGGGGACACGGGTTCGTGCCCTGGTCTGGGAAGATCCTACATGCCACGGAGCGGCTGGGCCCATGAGCCATGGCCGCTGAGCCTGCACGTCCGGAGCCTGTGCTCCGCAACAGGAGAGGCCACAACAGTGAGAGGCCCACGTACAGCCAAAAAAAAAAAAAAAATAGAGTAATTTTTAAAACGGGGGAAAAAAACAAAACAGACATAGTCCTTATTCTAGTGGAGCTTACAATATCATGGATGAGACAGATACTAATTAAACACTAGAAAAAAAAATAAACGTAAACCAGTTACTGTGAAAAGTGCCATAAAGAAGAAGCACATATAGCTAAAAGGGCATATAAGAAGGGCTTTTGATGTAGTCAGAGATTAAGGCAGCCTTTCTTGAGAAAGGCATAATTGACTTGAGATGTATATAATGAGATTGATATAACTAGGCATAAAGGGGAGGAAGCAGCATTTGAGACAGAGTGATCAACAAATGCAATGGCTCTTTGGCAAGACCAAGAATGACAAATCCTTAGGACTGAAGAAAAACTGTGCGTAAGCCAGGAGTGGATACGAGTAAATCAGATAGAAGGTGCGTAGTCAAGATGAGAAGTAATGGTGAATTGGACTACGGTGTTGGCAGAGCTGTGATGGAAAACCAGATTAGGGATAGTTCTCTCCAATAAAACCCTCTGTGAACTGACTCTGTCTTCCCTATATTTCCTATAGACTCTAAGTAAGCCACGGCTAATTGTGGCAAAGTTCACAGCACCTCAACAAATTCCAGGGCAGCTCGGATGTAGTGAAGAGAATATAGATACAAGAAGTTAGTATAGTGCTAGTCAGGGATAGGTCATAAAGAGCTAGATGAACCATTTTTAAGGCATTTGTGTTTTACTCTAAGGGCCATGGAGAGCCAACAAAGATTGTTAAACAGGAAAATGGCATAATCAAATTTTCTCTTTTAATAAGTATATACGTTTTTACTTTATGGCTAAATATTGGGACCTACAAAAGTGTTTTTAGCATGTAAGTCACTTGTTTAAGGGAAAATTAATCCAACACCATTATCATGATGGTTTAGAGTTGCAGATTGAGAAGAATCTAGAAACAAGAGAATCAACTGAAAAGGTATTTCGATAGTCTAAGAGTAAGGTAATAAGTTGTAGAAATTGAGTAGTGACAGTGTAGAATTTTCTGAAAGAATAAGGGATAAAATTTCAGAAAACAAATCATTAATTTTTCTTCAGAAGTTTACACAACTGTTTGGCACAGTGTCTTAGAATCAATTTGCTAAAATGGGATCCCGATAACTGAGAAAGATTAATAAAATGTATTTAAATTAAATATACATTTTTTTAATTTTTAAATTTTTTAAATTAATTTTTATTGGAGTATGGTTGCTTTACAATGTTGTGTTAGCCTCCACTGCACAACAAAATGAATGAGCCATACACATACAGATATCCCCTCCCTTTTAGACTTCCCTCCCATTTAGGTCACCACAGTGCATTAGGTAGAGTTCCCTATGCTACACAGTATGTTCCCATCAGCTGTCTATTTTATACATAGTATAAATAATGAAATATACGTATTTCTTATAACTACCTCGATTTGCCACTGCAAGCCTAAAAGTATGGAGTAAATTTTGTATCTTCATCTTTATTTTAAAATGAGCACCTCGATATTGTTTGGGTCTGGGGGTTGGTTAAGGAAATCTGCGAGAGAGGTTGGATTTCTGAGGGTTTGGCACAGCTCTTCCATGCCAGAGAAATGGGAATTCATAATTCAGGAACAAGACCTGGGGAAGTTGCTCTGGAGCTTAATGGAGGGAGGCCAGGTCCAGTGGCAGGTGCCTCAGAGCCTGCAAAAGGACTGCCTTCTTTTCAACAGAGCCCGTCTTTAGAAAAACTCCATTTGGTCTTGAACGGCACCACCACACCCACTTCCAGAGCCAAGCAGTAATTTGAAATTTGAGGTAAATGAGAAGTCCTTTTGAGTTTCAGTTTTGAAATGCAGGCTTCCCTGAGCCCTACGGGAACAGCAGAGAATCCAGGGTTCTTAGAAAGGCCACTTTACAGACTCTTAGACATGGGCCAATGGAAGTCATAGCCCAACCTTTCGAGGTGAGCTTCATACCCTTTCTTTCCTACAGCCAGTAGTCACCTGAGAGCCACGAAATAACTTTACAGTGACATCCTGAGGGCCTAAGAACTAGCCCTTGACAGAGCTGCTTTGAGAAGAAGACCAGCTCTGGACAGAACATCCCAGCAGTCCACATGTGGCCTGTGGGTCCTATTTTCCTACCCACTGCTCCACATCAAACAAGGATTTGCCTAAGAAGATTACCTTGGCAGGAGTTCCCTTTGTTAGGTATTTTTAAAATCTTCTTTAAAGAAACATAAAATTGTATTTCTGTGGGGAAAATTGGTACTCCACGGGTTCAATAATTGCTCTACATTTACAGTGATTTAATACCATAGGAACTCACCAGCGGAATGATGGGGAATTCATTTCCAGTGGAGAGTTGGATGACTTTCCTTTGCACTCTTTCTTTACTAAATAGTCAAACAAAGAGCATTAAAGCAACATTTTCAGTGTAAGTTGGTATGTTCTCATTCTAAAATGGGAAAGAAGCTTCAACTGTCTAGAAAAGAGATTAACCTTACCAAAGGATTACTAGCAGAGAAAAATGTCATTTTCTGTGGTCAAGAACACTAAGTAAATTCTGTGTTTGAGCAAGTTTTTTTTTTAATGATATTTTAATCCAATATATACTTAAAATAGATTCTTAAATAATTAACATAAGAAATATGTAGTCTTTTTATTATTAAGTATATGATATCAAAATATGCTTTCAGAGATAAAAATTGAGTAATAAACATTAATTGCAACTTCTCTGAGGTTAGTCTTGTTTTAGCAAGACTTTGATATTTGTGGAGTGATTACTAACTACTCCCAGACGATAGAATCTACTCGGAACTTCTCACAGCCAGACTTAATGGTAACCCTTTCTTTATAATCAGCTCTCTGATGATTCCCCACCCACCCCCATAGAAATGAATCTATTTCCAGTTTTACAATGCAAGCACATGCAAAACAGAATTAAATATATGTAATTCCACATTATTTAAATTTAACTTCTAAACTGTATCAATGTCAAAGTGACTGGTAGCTACAGGAGATGAGAGTGATGGAAATATTAAAGTCTCTGTGTGAGAAACAGATATTAAAGTAACTTCTGGTTTGTTATAAAACAATTAAGAGCTCATTCACAACAGACCAGTCTTGAATATGACTGAATTAGATCAGCTTTGCCTTTTCTATACAGGGACTTGCTTTTGCTCTTCTTAGGCAACAATTCCAATTAGAATAACCACCATCAGATAGAATTTGTTCAATAGCTTCTCTTTTATTGCAGTCACTAAAATATTTACTCTTTGATTAAATGGTCATGGCATCTTCTAGCTGTTCCGATCCTAATTTAAAGGAGAAATATATCAAAACTGTTCTAAAACGTTGAACATCTTGTATTTATATTCTTGACGAAGATGAGATTGGCAAGATTTTACCGCCTTTTATAAAGTGCTAACTAGAAACAGAAGTGTTTGGTCAAAGGAAATTACAATGAAGGAAAACCTGAACATGTTATTCTTCCAAAGGGAGGACAGAAATTATATTTTTGGATGACTTCAGCTTCTTCTTTTGTCAGGTAATGATTAAAAACTTGACAGGAATAATGAACTTTTGTTAGGTTTTGTGTTAATTTTAATAGGATGATCAAATAAGAATCAGTATTCCCAATATTCAGAGAAAAATAAAGCTTCTCCACGGCAATAGTATTGCTCTAATATATAGCTCAGGCCTCAGGGGGCATTGGTTCAAAATTCTCTGAGACTCAAACTACCCCAACAGTGCCAAGTGTTGAGAAAAATCCATCCTGAGTCACTCCTATTCCACTCACTCTGGAAGTCCAAGTCATCATGAATATCCCCGAGGGACCTTTTGTTCATCCACTCATCCAGGCATTGATTCACTCAGAAAGCAGATCGTTAAGGACCTTCACACAGTAAGAGGCACTGGGACATTACAATGGCAATTAAGATATAGCTTCTGCCCTCTAGGTTTATGGGGGAAGGTAGATGTGGGGAAAACAGTGATGATATTTTGTGCAAACTGACTTCATGGGGTGTATACAAATTGTTGTTGGAGCACAGAGTCCTCTGCTCACTGGGGAGGTGAGACTTCAGAGGACATAACAAACTGAGCTGTCTTAAAGATTTCCCTCTTGCTTCCTATCCTCTCAAAAAAAAAAAAAAATATATATATATATATTCATATATATTCTGCCTTCCTAGAACTCACCAGGGCCTACAGGAAGTAAGTGAGTGATATAAATGAGTGAAGCCCATATTCTATCCTGAAGGAGCAGTGACTTTCCACTCTGTAAACTATTATCTTGTAGGAATGCCACCTTCGTTATACAAGATCACTCAGTTTTCCAAAAGAAACTTGAAATCCGAATTTTTAAATGTTGGTTACCAAAAAATATTGTTTAAAGCCTTGTGTTAGACAAATTAAAAACCTATAGGCAAGATTGGCCCACTGGCCACTATTTTGCAACCTCTAGTTTTTCACTTCAGATTAATAGCACCTTAAGGGCATCTATGGGTAAGAGCTAGGGCATTGTATTTTGTAGGCTGTTTCTGTCATAAAACTCCTGAGCTACTCAGAAAAGTTACTCATTTTTTCCATGTTTGTGAGAACTTCCTATAGACAGCCAACATGTTTCAGCAATGCAGCTTTTGGACATGCATGGCCTGAGGGCAAAGAATTACTATTCTCTTTTAGAGAGGTTTTCATTCTCTAACCTAGTACAGTTTCACTTTAAAAACAAAACAAAACAAAAAAAAGAAGCAAATACAAAATCACTGTTTCCATGGCCTAAACGGACTTTGTGAGGCACAAAGAACTCCAAACTGAGCAATTTACTTCTTTCAGAGCCACAGAAGAGGCGCACTGGGAGCTGTTCGTGGAAGCAGCAGGCCAGGTCTCTCAGTCCCACACACCCACCTGATTCAGGT
The DNA here is from genome assembly GCF_039906515.1 of Pseudorca crassidens. Lineage (NCBI taxonomy): Eukaryota > Metazoa > Chordata > Mammalia > Artiodactyla > Delphinidae > Pseudorca > Pseudorca crassidens. The sequence continues at coordinate 50,680,371 of NC_090298.1, forward strand.
TTCTTCCCCATGAAGTACAGTCTCCTTGGAAACTTAAGCACGACTTTAGCTCAATAGTAAGCAAGAGGGCTTCCCTGGTGGCGCACTGGTTGAGAGTCCGCCTGCCGATGCAGGGGACACGGGTTCGTGCCCAGGTCTGGGAAGATCCCACATGCCGCGGAGCTGCTAGGCCCGTGAGCCATAGCCGCTGAGCCTGCGCGTCCGGATCCTGTGCTCCGCAACGGGAGAGGCCACAACAGTGAGAGGCCCACATACCGCAAAAAAAAAAAAAAACCCAAAAAACAACGAGTAAGCAAGAAACAGGCCATTTATGGACAATATAGCTTCATGAGGAAAATAAATGACTTGAATTTTCCCTATCATAAGCAAAGTATATGGAATGCAAATTCATAGTTGAAATGCTTTTAAGTGCTCAGCTCTGTGAAGGGCCACAGTTCTGCTGTTCCAACCCCATTTCTGTTATTATTAAATTTTTAGTCTTTAGCGAGGCAGTGTAAGGGAAAAAGAAAAGCAGAGAACTGGCATAGCATCAAATAAAGCACAATCCTAATGCAGGTTTTGCATAATATACTAACAGCCCAGTCACACAGATGTCACTGGAAGTAACCAGTCAACAGCGGAAGTGGGTTCCACAATGATCTATATGATCAGTCGGGAGCAAAATTGTACTAATGCAAAAAACAATTTCAGATCCAGCTATCACATTTTGGAAAGCTGAGAATATATTCAACATTGGTGGTGCTTTAGAATTATTTTGTTTGCTTCTCCCATTACTTCTCAGGTTTTACATTTAAAGAGCTCTATGCAAAAACAATAATAATTATTATTCCATTGTATACTATGATACTCTCTTATTTCTGATTATGATCACCAGAAGCTAAACTGAAGTTTGTTCCTTTGGGGATGGCTAAGTACTTGGTGGACACATAAGTACTACATTTTTGGCAATGATGTGGGGAAAGAGGCACACTGTGTATTGCTAATGTGACTCTGCATTGATACAAACTTCACGAAAGGCAATGTGATAATATATATCACATCTTTAAGTCTAAACTTTGGACACAAGTACACTTCTGGAATTTATTCTAAATAAATGACTGAATGAATTATTTATTATAGCTAACAATGGAAAACGAATTGTCATCCATAGCACATGGCTTAAGTAAATCATCTACACAATGCTATGTACACACAATGAGGTAGATCCTTATATTCAATAATGTGAAGAGCCTATGGTATGTTATAAGATCTGCACAGTATTTGTAAAGTGAACAAAGTAGCTTTTAGAACAGGATGTCCAGATAGGTAGATAGATAGATAGATATTAATGATAGGTAAAAGATGAGAAGAATATAAGTATAATACGAACATGTAAAGCATAGCTTTCCACAGGGCTGTGGAGGGACAAAAATAAGAACCAGGGGATTTTAGTTCTACTTTATGTAGTCAGTGTCTGAATCTTTTAAGCATGTGTAGCCAGTTTATTGAACATATTGAAACTGATGTTATGAGAATAAAAGTGTCATTTTTCTCCCATCACGTCCTTCACACATGACCTGTGGGATTTTCTCCATCCTTTAGTGATATTTAGGGCAAATCCACTGTCTTTCCCATCACTTTCAGGAACTTAAATGATTTTGTTTTCAACTTTAAAAGGTCCTCTCCAATATAACTCCAAACTTTTGTCTCCCATCTTAATAAATCTCCTCCCTCCCCGGCATGATTCTGACCCCCGACTTGGGCAACAAGTAAATAAGAAAGATCCTAGTCTGCTCTTTTATTCCCCTTGTCCCATTTCTCTTCCTCTATTCCTTTAGCTGCCTCTCTATCCTTCAGGATCTGTATAAGGGGAAGAAGGCTGAGACAAGAAGGGACACAGCAGTTTTTCTTCGCTGGTACTGTGTGTCTCTCTTAGCTGTTCGGTATTCTGCCACAGCAAGCATCTGAATGCAGCCCTATCACATTGAATGCATTAGTATATTCTTCAGACCCTTGCAAGGCAAGGACCACCACACTGCATCTTTGCACTGAACTCGGCTTAGCCTTGTGAGCCACCTCCGTACTGAGTTCCTGTCCCAGGGTACACCTCCAATCCCTTTCTGCTGTTTCCCCTTCACTCCTGCAGGCAGCAGCTCTCTTGGGTGAGTTTTTTAACTTTATATATACAGAAAGGGGAGGGGAGAGGAAAATCGTAAAGCAAAAAAAAAAACAAAAAAAACCAGATCAAACAAAAATGATAAAGAAAATGTGGCAAAATTTTAACAATCTGTTAATCTCAGTGAAGGGAACACGGGAGTTCTTTATGCTAAGTGGCATATTTTTCAGTAAGTTTTAAATTATTTCCAAATAAAAGCTTCACAAAGTGCCTGTGTCTGAGGCACTTTGGGGCAGTGAAGCAGAAAGGAAGAGAACATATAGGCAGGTAAGTCCATGGATTTGCATTCCTGCATCAACTCTGCTACTTACTACCCTCGTCCAAGTCACATAGCCACCTTAATTCTATAAACATTAATTTTCTAATCTATCAAAGGGAGATAATAACAAGAATCCTGCTGAAGTTCCTGAATTACTGTGGAACTCACATTAATCAAGGAGTGTGCTATATGTGTGTAGGTGACACTTTCCTGTCAGTGTGGTATCATGTGCCCAAATCAGGGTCCCACTAGGGTCCCTGAACCCAAAGGGAGAAGGAACAGATGCTCCCCGCTACAGTGAATATATATTCATACCCCAAAGCCTAGAAATCCGTTGCACCATTCTTCACTCTACACAGGCTGAGACAAAGAGATATTCTAGGCAAAAACAAATACAATATATAGAGCTTTCTCCAAGTCAACTCAGAATGAGAATAAAATCTATGAGGCTCTTGAAAGCCAAGAGTCTAACAGAAGAACTTAAGTCCAGAAAACAGCTGACAGCTATTTGGGATGAGTACAAGAATTCACCTGAGACTCTGAGGGACTGCTTCCTAATTCACTGTCAACTTTTAAAATTATGAATAATAGCTGGCAGTATCCGAAAGAGTAGAGAACTTTCCCCTATCGCTAAACCTTTCACATGCACATTGTTTCAGAGAAGAGGCTATAAGAATGTGAGCCTCCTAAGTATTGCTTCTTTGGTCGGTATTCAGGGGGATAATCCTATAGAATCTCTTTAGTCTGTAGCCCTGTCTACCCAACGGCACTAAAGGAACAAAAGAACACAATCAGATAGGAGCTGCTCTCCTAGCAAAGCCCTGGAGGTAGACTTCTGCTTTTAATATCATTTATCCAGGAGCTGATCATATTGCCAGAGGAAAGAGCCAGGAGTAATTTCTCCAGTAGTTTGTCATTGTCAGCAGGCATTTGGTTGCCAGCACTAAGGAGCTTTACCTCTGCTTTCTCTATGTCATTCTTAATATAATTCAAAAGTACAACTTCCACCCATGGACTTTGAGGCAAACACAAAAACCTTATTGGTAAATCCCAGGATTTCTACCCTCTACTCCATGTTCTAACCTAGATTTTCAAAAGTAAATTCTGCATCAAGTCTTAGTTGCACAAATTAAATTGCTGAGATTCCCTTTTGAGACATAATTAACATATGGTACTGTACAAGTTTAAGGTATCCCACAGAATGATCTGACCCATATATATCATGAACTGGTCCAGTCACCATCTCACATAGGTACAAAATTAAAGAAATAGAAAAAATTTTTCTTTCTTGTGATGAGAACTTCCAGGACCTGCTCTCCCAAAAACCTTCACACATAACATACAGCGGTGTTAATTATATTTAATATGTTGTACATGACATCTCTGGTGCTCATTTATCTTATAACTGGAAGTTTGTACCTTTTGACAGCCTTCATCCAATCCTTCCCCCTACCGTGCCCCACACTTCTGGTAACCACAAATCTTATCTCTTTTTTAATGTTTGTTTGTTTTTGAAGAATAATTGACCTATAACACTATATTAGTTCCTGTTACACAAGACAGTGATTCAATATTTCTATACATTTCAAACTGATCACTGTAATAAGTCTAGTTATAATATGTCCCCATACAAAGATCTTACATAGTTATTGACTATATTCCCCACACAGTACATTTCATAATCTGTGTCTCATTTATTTTGCAACTGGAAGTTTGTACCTCTACCTCACCTACAGTTCTTAAACTGAGGAATGTAGAAGTTCCTCAATCTTTTCAGACTTCCCCTTTCCTTGGCTGCTGCCACTGGTAGTGATTTTTGATTGACGACTAGGGGCATGGGCTAGACCAGGGCATCGGGTTGTTACTATACTGTCATCTATGGATTATAAGAATAGGTTCTCGTGAGCCCTCATCAAAAATAAATGACCTCCATTGTCTTTTTCCCATAAGACACATATTATCTATGAGAGTCATTATGGCTTATGGTTAAAAACACAGACTCTACAGTGCAGATTGCCTTAGTCTCAATCCCAGCATCACATTCACCAGCTGTTGATCCTGGGCAATTAGCTGACTGTGGTCATTTCCTCTTATTACTGAGCCAGCAAAAAACGTCCCCTTAAAAACTCCCTACTGAGAATAGGCTGACCTCAGAGTAAAACATTCTCTGATCTACTATCCCATCAAACTACCTATACCTTTTCACCACTTTCATTCCCACTTCCACCAACAGATTGTTTCCAGCTTTGTTTACTCCCCCTTATTAAAAAAAACCTCTTTTTGCCTAATCCTTTGGACTCTTGCAAATCTCATGATCAGAGTGTTCTTCCCATTGCAAAAGCCCCCTCCCCATATTGTAATCATTCCTTTTCTCCCTTGAAATAATATTTTTGAATGAAGTCTCTCCTTACATAAACCTAGATTTTTTTTTTAATTGGCAACTCATTGCTCAAATAATTCATGTTCTACCTAAAGCACAGGCAAACTAAAAAACAAAAACTATCATTGATTGGATCTAGATCAAAATAAAGAAACCCAGTATGCATATTTGTAAAATAAAATAAAAATGTAAATTGTCTTTCAACTTTTGCAAATTCACTTTGTTTGTTATGACCATTCCTTTGTTTTTTGGAAATGTTTCTTTCCAAAAAAGAAAGGATAAATTAGTGAAATGTCTTTTCTGGACTTTTTAAATCCAAACTGAAAGATTTCTAAGAGCAGTCACCTTCCCTCCAGTCATTACTGAGTTTGTTCCATTTTTCCATGTATTGAATTTATTGAGTTGGTTGAACACTAAGTAATGGATAAATTCCATCTTATAAATCAAAATAAAATAACTGATTTGGTTTCCAATAAACTGATTTTTTTTTAACATTTAAAAATGCAGGTAAATGCCTTGTTCCAGAAAAGCCATCAACCTCACTTCTGACAGAAAAGAGACAATGTGTGTTCAATACCAAAGAAAGCATGGATAAGGAAGAACTTTAGAGAAATGATTCTCAAATTTCAACATACATTCTAATCACCTGGAGAACTTGTTAAAACACATTGCTGAGCCCCACCCCAGAGTTTCTTATTCAGTAGGTTTTATGGGGCTTGACTATTTGCACTTCTAACAAGTTCCCAGGGCTGCCAATGGTGCTTGTGAGGCTACCACACCACTGATTAGAGCATTTCTTCTTTTATTGATTCATTCAACAAATATTTATTGAGTACCTACTGTGTGCTAGTCATGGTTCTAGGTGCTGGGGATGCTGCACTGAAAGACATATCAGTACCCTCAAAGGTATAAACTGAGGAAGACAAACAGTAAACAAGATAAGTAAGTAAAATATATGGGATGTTGGTGAAAAGTGCTAAGGAGGAAAAAAATAAATCTGGGGATGGAGATAATTGTGTTGCAGTGGGTATACTGTTACATTGTGATAGGTTCAACAGAGAAATTCTCCCTCATGAGATGCTTTTGATTAAAACCTAGAAGATCTTCAATAAATGGTTCTGGAACAACTATATATCTACATGCAAATAAATGAATCAAGACATAAACCTTACGTGCTTCAGAACAATTCACCCCAAATGGATCACACATGTAAATACAAAATGCAAAACTTTTAAAAGATAGTATAGAATCTAGATGACCTTGGGTTTTGGTTATGACTTTTTTGATACAATACCAAAGGCAGGATCCATAAAGGAAAGAACAGATAAACTAGACTTCATTAAAATTAAAAACTTGTGCTCAGTGAAGGACAATATCAGAGACTGGAAAGACAAGCCACAGTCTGGGGGAAAATATCCACAAAAGGCATATCTGATAAAGGACTTATCCAAAATACATAAAGAATTCTTAAAACTCAACAATAAGAAAACAAATACCGTGATTTTTAAAAAATGGGTCAAAGAACTTAATGGACACTTTACCAAAGAAGATATACAAATGGTATATTAGCATATGAAAAGATGTTTCCATCATATGTCATCAGGTAAATGTAAATTAAATCAATGAGATACCACTACACACCAATTAGAATGATCAAAATCCAAAATCCAGAACACTGACAATATCAAATACTGGTGAGAATATGGAACAGGAACTCTCATTCATTGCTGGTGAGAATGCAAAATGGTACAGCCACCTTGGAAGACAGTTTGGTGGTTTCTTACAAAACTAACATATTCTTACTATATGCTCCAACAACCACACACCTTGGTATTTACCCAAAGGAGTTGAAAACTTTGTCCACACAGAAACCTGCACACACGTTTGTAGCAGCTTTATTCATAAGTGCCAAAACTTTCAAGCAACCAAGATGTCCTTTCATAGGTGAGGGGATAAATGCTGCATGGAATATTATTCAGCGCTAAAAAGAGATGAGTTATCAAGCCATGAAAAGACAAGGTGGAAACTTATATTACTAAGGGAAAGAAGCCTCTGAAGGGGAGAAGGGATGAAAAGGTAGAGCAAAGAGGATTTTAGGACAGTGAGACTACTCTGTATGATATTACACCAGTGGATATATGTCATTATCCATTTGTCCAAACCCATAGAATGTACAACACCGAGAGTGAAACCTAATATAAAGTATGGAATTTGGGTGATTATGATGTGTCAGTTTAGGTTTATCAATTGTACCAAATGTATCACTCTGGTGGGGGACGCTGATAATAGGGGAGACTATGCATGTATGGGGGCAGGGAATATATGGGAACTCTCTGTACCTTGTGCTCAGTTTTGCTATGTACCTAAAATTGCTTTAAAAAATAAAGTCTATTTAAAAAAAACTAAAAGAAGTAAGATATTTGTCTACAAAATATCTGAAGGAAGAGCATTTAAAGCAGAGGAAAAGGAAATACCAAAACGTTAAGGCCAGAGAAAATCTGACATGGTCAAAAATTCTAGTGTGGCTTTGGCATAGTGATGAAGAAAAGAATAATAAGGAATGTGGTCCCAGAGATGGGGAGAGATGGTGATCACAGAGATCCTTGTAGGTGGTGTTCACAGCACTGTGAGTGAGATGGGAAGCCTTTAGAGAGTTTTGAATAGATTAAATCTAATTTACATTTTTAACACAATTACCCTGACTGCTGTGTTGAAAATAAAGAAGAGAAGAAAGAGCAGGGGAAGACAGACCTGTAATACTCATCTATTGACATTTACTTTATTCACCATTGATATGCAGCGTACTCCAAATCAGTACGCTAATCTTTGCAGCATGTGCATAGTGATACAGTTAAACCCTGTATAATGCTCATAGTGGGGACCAAAACATCAATTGCATAAAACACGTGCTCTTGTTATTGCAAAGTTAATGGAAGAATCTTTTAAATTAAAAATATTTAAGCTTACACAAGATTGCCTGTACCCAGAATTCAGCAAGTCCCAAACAGTCACAAGGCAGTTGCTTCCTAAGCCTCCTTTGGCCTCCTGCAGAAGATAAAAACTTCAGCTCATTCCTCATCTTCCTATCCTTCCACCACCTCCTAACCCTACTAAGCTGAGCAGAGGACAGGAACCAAATTGTCAATCATATTATAGCCAAATTTCATTTTCATGGGACATTACTGTGGAATATTGTTGCTTTTGAAAATCTTTACCTGAGCAACAAATTCATCTTTTTTTCTAGCAAAGTAGGCACACTCTCAGTGCGAACTGATCGGTGTGTATAAAGTATTATGTTCCAAAACAAGGCCTCGAACAAATTTGATCACGTCAACTGCTTTTGTAATTTTCAATGGTCACAGAGCAAGAACTGTTCTATGATCTCCGTATCCTTTACATACAAACTCCTAACTACAACAAGAAATTTACCTAGGAAAATATCTACTTTAAGAAAACTATCTTTTGATATCTTCATCAACCAGCTGAATTATAAATTGGCTAATTTCGTGAATTGCCAGAAGAACTTGATAAAGCTTCCATAGAGGATCTAGCCCCAATGTTATTTTTTCCATTCCCGATGCGCAAGATTTTACTCATATTTTTGCCTACTACGTGACACTTACTTTCCTAATGTGAAACCTAGGGAAAGTAAACCTTTAACAAGGCTTCACAAATATCACATGCTCAAGATATCCAAGCTTCACTACCAAGTATGTGTTATATATGTTTTATTACAGACTTTGATAACTATAAGGATAGAGTATGTCTCCTCATTTTGCTTAAATATTTATAGCAGCTTGTAATTTTCTTTGTCTCACCTCTCTCTTTCATCCTCCAGAATCCTACAGGATGCCCAGTTACATTTGAATTTCAGATAAACAATGAATTATTTTCTAGTATAAGTATGCCCCCAATATTGTCCAAGACATACTTATACTAAAAATATACTCAGGGTGGTGACCCGTTTAGCCCCTTGAGCTTGCTGCTTTCTTGCCGTCTCAGGCAGTGGTGGGAAATCCCTCTTGGATCCTAGCTCCGCAGCTTTTATGTTATGAGCTTTTAGACTTTGAGTAGTTTTTATTGTTTTATTGTTTTTTGGGGTTTTTTTGGCTGACTGGGTCCGGAAACTGGCCTGAGTCGGACTGTGTCCGACTTAGAAACCAGACTGGGTTCTGGTCAGACTGGGTCCTACTTAAGCTGGAGTGGACCGAGTGTGAGGTCTCAGGTGAATAAAATGTTGTTTTAAGGCTGGATAAACAGGTTAACTTTACCAAAGATAATCGCTGAATTACAGTGGTCGCAGTAGAGAAATTTTAACTTAGATAAGCTTATCCATTTACGAAGTTTCCTACAGTAAAAGGGGTCTCAGGCAAGCAGTCACCATAAGGGTAGAGGGGAAATTATTTTTCCTCCTCTACAGTTTCTGGTGACCAGGATGAGACCCTTTGGGACACCCCACTCATTCTGTTCAGCTTCTTGAATCTCTTTTCCATCTACTAGATTGGATGCTGACTGGTGTGAATCAGTTTTTGCTCAAATAAACTTAAATTTTTTAATATGCCTCCATTTATCATTTAAAAACCACACAATGCAAAACCATTCGGCAACAAAAAGGAACAAACTACTGAGAATGTGTTACAACATGGATGAATCTCAAAAATATTAAGGCAAGTAAAAGAGGCGAAATGGGGCTTCCCTGGTGGCGCAGTGGTTGAGAGTCCACCTGCCGATGCAGGGGACACGGCCTCGTGCCCCGCCCGGGAAGATCCCACATGCCTGCCGCAGAGTGGCTGGGCCCGTGAGCCCTGGCCTCTGGGCCTGCGCGTCCGGAGCCTGTGCTCCGCAACGGGAGAAGAGGCGAAATGCAAGAGACTTTTACTTTAGTATTTCAATATTTATATAAAATGTTCAGGAAAAGTGAATCTATAAACAAGGAAGAAAATGAGTGGTTGCCCAGGGTGGTGGTATAAGATGAGAACTGATTGCAAAGGGGCACAAAAGTGTTTTTATGAATCATGGAAATGTTCTAAAATTGGATTATGGTGAAGGCTGTACAACTCTAAATTTAGTAAAATTCATTGAATTGTACAGTTAAAATGGTTGAATTTTATAGTACATAAATTATACTTCAATAAGTCTATAAAAATACTAGAAACAAATTTCATTTGGATATGTATTCAAAACTTCTAAGTAAAACATAAGAAAATAGAATCCAGCTGTGATAAAAATGACACTAACCAACATCCAATATATCAATAGAAACAGAGTAAAGGGTTAGTATTATGTAATTACATAAGTAGATGCTGAAAAACTATTTGATAAAGTTCATCAGTCATTCCAAACTTAAAATAAAAATCTAAGTAATATTTGAATTAAATACGATAGACTGCTTACCAAAAACCAACGGTAGTCTGCACTCCAACTGTGGGACAAAACAAAACCATTGTCATTAAAATTAAGAACAAAACAGCCATGCCTACAGTTATCACAATAATTCCACATTTATTAGAGGCTGTAATTCAGTGAGTAAAAAATGATATTAGAATATTAATATTTAAATATTGGAAAAGAGTGACAAATGTCTTTGAGATATGACTGTGATTCTTAAAAACAAAAAAATTCCAATGAAAATGGCATTAAAATCAATAAGAGAATTTGCAAAATCTGACTACAAGACAAATATAGAAAAGTTTATTACTTCTCTCTGCTAGCAATAACCAGTAAGAAACAGAAATATGAAAAAAATCTTCATAATAGTGAAAAAATTGTAAAATATGTAAGGATGACTTTAACAAAAAGACATACAATCTTTCTAACCATTTATAACCTAAGAAAGCCATAAAATCATATTTAAAAAAATTATTGAGAAATCTACTGATATCAGTTCTTTAGAAATTAATTTACAAATGTAAAGCAATCAGATTCAGATTCACAATTTTGTTTTATTTTAAACTGGATGAAAAATGACTTCAAAGGCCATAAGAAAGAATAAAAGTCTGTGAATAGCTAAAATAATTTGGAAAAAATAGTGGGAGGACCCCTGCCTTACTCAATATTAAATTAAACATTATTATAATACTATAATCATTAGCAAAAGATACTGATACTTGTGTAGACAAATAGATCAATAAAACATGACAGCATGAAAAATTCCAAAAATATAAAGGAACTTAAATGACAAATGTAGTATTTTACTTTAGGGGGACAAAAGTAATCTGTTTAATAAATGATACAGTAGAATCTTTCTGTACCATATACACAAAAATTTCAGGATGGTTAAATATTTTAAGGTTAAATAATACAATAAATTTATACAATGAAAATAACAAAGAACATTCATACATTCTTGGTGTGGAAAACAATTTCCTTAGAAAGATAGAAAATTTTGAAACAATATAAAATTGATTACATAAAAGATTTTTAATTTAAATTTTGTCCAAAGATAAAAGACAGATAATAGACTGGGAGAAAAAAATGTAATACATATGGCAATCAAAAGATTATCATCTCTAATATACAAAGAGTATTCATTAAGTATAATCAAATAAAAATGTAAAAGATTACAAATAGCTAATTTCTTAAAAAAAAGGAAATTTAAATGCCAGTTGAAATCATGGGCTAATCTATTTCATCTATTTCATCTGCCTTCACTTATCAAGATCATTTTAAGACTTGCATGTCCTCCAAGCAGCATGAAGCCTAAACAATAAGATGTTTTTTGCCCAAGTTGTTTTCCAGGAACTTGGGAGTCAGCAGGGTCTAGCTCAAGCTGAGCAGATCAAGACTGGATAGGGCCACTGACCCTTCAACTGGTCATGAACTACTGACACTTTGGTCTGGATAATTATCTTTGTGAGGAGCTTCCATGTGCATTGCAGGATATTTAGAATGATCCTTGGCCCCTACTCACTAAATGCCAGTAGCAACTTCCCAGTTGTGACAATTCAAATGTCTCTAGAATTGTTCTCCTGGGGCAAAGCTGACCCTGGTTGAGAACCACTAAGCTAGATCTTGACTGAGGATTAAATACGTCTTTTTTGTGTGTTATGTAAAGCACTTTGGACCCTTAATAATGCTGAGAGGGGCCAGCTGGCCAATGATTTTATGGTTGTAGGAACCACCTGTTTTCATATCGTTAAAATGTTGATTGCATTATATGGAACACATGTAATAGGGCATGAGCTGGATATACTGTCAGCTTTCCGTGCTCTTTTGTGGATTCTGTAGAGTAGCCTATGAGTTATTCCATGGAGAAGCTGTGTAGGTTAGCAGTAAGGGCACAAGCTGGAGTGAGGTGACCTGGCTTCTATGCACAGCACCTCCACTGCTCCACAAAGCTTACACTTCTTTGGGCCTCAGTTTTATTTACCAAATGAGGAAATTAGGCCAGAATATCTCCTAGGTGTTTTCTTGCTTTAATAATCAACAATTTTCTATCCAAATACTGAATTACTTATATGGCAAATTAGTTCTTTTTGAGCATATTATAGTTTATGACAGTGAGACTGCTTATGCAATTATAATGCAGCAATAAATGCCACCCCCTCCCAGTTCATTCTTGGATTTTTTGATGTCCTTTTCACATACAAATCTTAAATATTACTGGTTAGAGCCTGTTTGTCAGTCTTGGAGAGGTCTGCCTCAAAGAAATTAGGAAAATTTTCCAGTTGGGCTACCGCTGACCTAATGGAATGAAGAAACCCTGACCCCAAGCAGGTTTGTGTTTGTGCTTCACAAATTGTATCTGGCAAGACCTCAGTTTCGTAAAAAAACAAAAACAAACAAACAAACAAAAAACTAAGCCCAGTATATTGACCTCCCCTTGCACTATCCAGGTAGGGATGCTCTGGTTTGTCTTATTTCCTCCACCACAAAGATGTAAAGAAGAGGGCAGCAAGAATAGGCAAATACTACAGGGATTCTGTCACATGGCCCCAGAGTTCCTTTGGTTGGAGATTCCATTAAAACACTTGTTTTTGAGACAGAAAGATACATTATAACAACAGCATGATTATGTGAATGATGCCTCCCAGAATTATGCAGTGGGAAGGTCTGGTCAGTAGCACAGGTTTCTGTCCAGCACAGCTTTCTGGTGGCAGTGCTGGGGGGGCTTTAAGTTTGTGGATCAGGAACTATGCTCAGGTGCAATTCAGGAAGAAAGACCATTACAGAGAATGCCATTGGACAGGCGAGTATACTTGTTACCAAAGACCTTGTAGTGGCTCTTAAAGGGTGTCTCAAGCTCAAAATGCCCAAAACTCATCTGATCACATACTTGCATGTATGCTACCCCTTCTGTGTGCCTTCACCTAATAAATGGCACCATCATTCTCCCTCCTGCGCAAGCCAGAAAACTGCATGAATTCCTTGATTTTCCTCCTTTTTCTTTCCCTACACAAATATAATAACAAAGTCCTATCAATTTTTCCTGCTTATTTCTCTCACACTGGCTCAATTCTATGCATCCCCACTATTGATACTAAGTCCAGGCCACCATTGCCTTCTGCCTGGGCTGCTTCTATCACCTCCTAACAGGGGTCCTAACCAACGGTTCTTCCCCTGTGCAATGGAGACTCTATGCTTAAATCACAGTGATTTTCCCTGAACTCCAAGATGGGCATGATATTCTCATGCTTGAAATAGAGTGGCTTCCCATTGCCCTCAGGCTTCCCATCACGGTTTTCAAGGCTTATCTCAACCTGGCCTTGCTTACACCCCTGATGCCACCTCTTACCACTTCCTACCTTGTATTCTGTGCTCCAGTCATATGGTAACAATATCAGTTCCTCCACGAAATTGCTCTCCTGCTTATCTCCCAGGCCATTTTCTATACTGTTCCGCTGGGTAACCTTTTGAATGTGAAGAGGCCTGTAGCTCAATTAAGCCTGAGCAGAATGAAGATTACCGCAGCTTTTTCCAATCACCTCTCTCCACGCTCCCCATGCCTCAGACCGCCCTGCTTCTTTATTGCTTATCCCATGAATATGCCAAGCCCCTTGCTTTTACGGTGGTGGATTTGAGATTTGTTTTTTCATCTCTTTGCTTGGCTGCCTGACGAATAAACTCTCTCTTTGCTGCAAACCTTGTCTCAGCATTTTGGCTTGCTGTGCATGGGGCAAAATGAACCTGGTTTGGCAACACAATGAATATATGAAAACTCAATATCACTAATAGTCAGGGAGATGTAAATTACAACAAAGACATCATTGCAATGCATCAGATTGGCAAAAACATAAAGAATGATAATGCTTACTGTGGGACTATGAAGAAACAGGCACTCATATACTGCTAGTCGAACTAAACACTACTGCATTGTTTTTAGAAATAATCTGTTGATATCTGCTGAAATTTAAAATATATAATACTTGACCTGCAAGATGACTTGGGGTGTTTACCCTAGAGACAGACGTATAAGGATGGTTAGACGGTGGACTTGATTTTGACTCCAAGGTTAGGTTATTTGTAAGTGAGGTTCAATTTGCATATACAAAACTACCCTCAAAAAATACCATAAATTTCTCACAAAAATAGTTAGCAAAACTTGGTACAGTGAGATGTTGACAATAAATGGCATGTGGGAAACTGAACCCAACTAAGACAGTAACAGATTTCCTGTCTGTAGACATATGTTTACCTTTGTTTTGAGGCATATGATCATTGAATACAGGGGCAAGTGGAATAACCCACACTGTTTAAATTATTTCTCTCCCAGCTTAACACAGAGATCAAAGTTAACATCACTACTAATGGGGAAATAATTACACCCTCTACCTCCTAAGGTAATGCGCTGAATAGGACATAACGTTATTTATGTCGTGCTCTAGCCAAAAATACATAACCTGAATCTAAAACATAATCATGAGAGAAATCCTTGGATGACAGCTATAAAACAATAAGTCTTTCTCTTCAAAATGCCAGTGTAATAAAAGATAAAAAGATGATTAAGCAATATTTCAGAATAAAGGAAACTAAAGGAATATGACAAGGAAACTAAAAAGATATGAAAACTAAATGTGTTTCATGGTCTGAGATTGGATCTTAGATTATTTTTTTAATTGCTATAAACAATTTGTAACAGTGAAATTTGAATAACAGTTGTATATTACTTATATTAATGTTTAATTTCTGAATTTGATCAGAAATGCTAATAAGAATTTATTCTTAGGAGAAAGGATGAAATATTTAGGAGTGAAAGAGATATATGCTGAAAAGTTTAGGAGTCTGCCACTTACTCTCAAATAGTTCAAAAAAAACTATAAATATACAACATATACATATACTAAAACTAGTAAATCTAGGTGAAAGCTATATAATTCATTATGCATGTTTTACATATTTTTGTAGTTTTAAATGTTATCAAAACAAAAAATTAGAAAAAGAACTAGACAACCTATAATCCTTCATGTGCTAAGTGGGTATATTAGGGTTCTCCAAAATGACAGAACTAAATGAGAGAGAAAGAGATTGATAATTAGCAATTGGCTCATGCAATTGTGAGGCCTGGCAAGTGTGAAATTTGTTGAGCAGACTGGCAGGCTGGAAACTCAAGGAAGAGCTGATGTTGCCAATTTGAGCCTGAAATATGCAGGCTGGAAACCCAGGCAGGGTTTCTATGTTTCAGTCTGGAGGCTGAAACATAGAATTCCTTCTTTAGGAAACCTCAGTCTTTGCTCTTACGTCTTTGAACTGGTTGGATGGGGCCCACCCACATTATGGAGGGCAATCTGCTTTGTTCAAAGACTATGATTTAAATGTTAATCACTTCTAAAAAACACCTACACAGCAACATCTAGATTAGTGTTTGACACAAAAACTGGGCACGGTACCCCAGTCAAGTTAACATATAAAATTAGCCATCACAGAGGGCTAAAGGTACAGAATAAAATATATTTAAGAAAATGATTAAGCTCTTAGCAAAAATGCATCATATCTGTATTGTTAAAGTTCTCTCTCCTCTCCTTCGCCCTATCTCTCTCTCTCTCTCTTTCTCTCTCTCTCACACACACACACACACACAACACACGCACACACACAAGCACATACAAGAAGCAAGAAAAAGGTGAGTCTACTTAGGCAGCTATGCTGGTTGCAGTAAGTTCAAATTACAAAGGATTGGTAACAGCGATGTCCACAGCAGCATCCTATATCCAGTGTCAACCAGGATGAACTCCCTAGACCAGTAGCTGGACCAGTCCAGCAAAGTAACATAGGGTATTTTTCCTGACAAAGTCCTAACCTCCAAGTACACATCTCCAGCTCTCCCAGAGATTCTGTGTACTACCCTATATCTTCCTAAATTTTTTTCTCAGCTCTTCAATCAGCAAAAGTCATTTTCTGTTACTTACAACGAAGAACACTGACTGATTCAGAATATGCTATCAGGAGAAAGTGCTAATATTGAGTTTGGCTAAGTGATGGAGATAAGGCTGAGGGCTGTGAGGACCCTATCATTATAGAATGGGGATTTTGTAAATTTTGCTATATGGTTGCAAAATGCTTACAAAGGTGGTAAAATCGAGAAAAAACATAGGTGACCTTTAGGATTCTGCATGAAGTTAGAGACTTTTTACTGTCTACAGTGATGCCCAAACTAAAGAAAGGAACAAGCTTAGGCTGAAGGTGACCCCGATAGCTGAGGGCGAGAATGCAGATTTAGCAGAATATAAACACAGGACTAGGAAAAAGCCAAAGCTCCCAAGAACTTCCTGTAGGCATGTGGTAGATTCTCTTCTTCAAAAGGGGGTCAAGTCTGGTGGCAGAAGTCAGATTGTGAAGGTTATGGGTTTAAATTCCTTCAGCAGTAAAGCTATTAAGCAAAGGGACCTGTGGTCAGACATCCCTAGTTCCCAGAACCAAAGGTTGCTTTTGTTTTTATTTTCTGATCATTAGCCAATGGAATTATTTAAAAGGAAATATAATATATTTCAAGGGGTCTGTATTTCCAAAGCAGCACCAAATCTGACCTATAACAATCTGCAAATATTCAAACCCAAGGCAATCCCCAGTTTCCTGAATTTGTACCAATAGGAAGAAGTTGCTAAAGTTATACATCCCTCAAAAGAGCATCCCTAATGCACACCTTATATATGGGCAAGGAAGTTTGCCCCAAAGAACAGAACCAAACGCTTATATGTTGCTGACCAAAAGCAAACAAAAACACTGCACTGCTTGGGGAGATCAATCATACCTTCCTATCCAGTAGGATGTGACATGTTCCATGGACCAATGACATATGTGTGTTGTTTCCCCATCTTCCCTTCCACAAACGGAAATTTTTACTGTAGCTACCTTGTTCATTCATCACTATGGTATACTGAGTGTGTTACGATAAATAACATATGAATATTTTTCCACAGTTCCCTGGACCATGAAGAGATCCATGAAGAATTGATAGAGAGGATTGTCCCTAACCTGGAGACCCCAGACTTCAAATCCAATGAAGCAAATGGATGAGACTTGGATATTTTTTTTTGTAGCAAAGGAATGAGAGTGGAGCATAGCTATTCATTAAAGTGTATTTTAAGACTACACTTGAAAATATGCATTGAGTAGGCAACTAGTTACATTTACATGTATAGTATCACGCCAGTTTAAGAGAGATGTATACATATGTGTGTGTGCATATATACATACACACATATGTACATATATGCATATTTTTAGAAGAGTCTAGAAAAAGATGTGGAAGGACATATACCAAGCTGTAATTACTAGTTACTTTAAAAGGGTGAGGCTAGGGCCTGGGGTAGGTAGGCTATTTACTTTTTTTAATACATAGTTGTATTTCTTCCATTTTTACAATATGCATATAATACATTTATGATTTGAAATAATAAAGAAAATTATTAAATGTCTATAATCAGCAATAAAAGTGACAATTAAATGACAAATAAACTTCAAATATCCATTTAGAACTGTTGAAGAGAAAAATAAGAAGGCATATTGGCACGTGTGTTCTAAGCTGTCTCTATATAACGGAAGAGACAGATTTATTCTTTAAATAAAGAACAGAAACGAGATTAATGGCCAGCATACTGACAATCTTCAACAAATGTAGAATCAGGCAGCTATCAATTAAAATTAAAAATCCAGGGCTTCCCTGGTGGCGAAGTGGTTGAGAGTCCGCCTGCTGATGCAGGGGATATGGGTTCGTGCCCTGGTCCGGGAAGATCCCACATGCTGCGGAGCGGCTGGGCCCGTGAGCCATGGCCGCTGAGCCTGCGCGTCCGGAGCCTGTGCTCCACAACGGGAGAGGCCACAACAGTGAGAGGCCCGTGTACCGCAAAAAAAATAAATAAAAATAAAAAATGTACACTGAAAGTAAAATACAGTTAGGTATCTTTTTTTAAAGAATAGTCTTGATTTATTGTACTAAGAGAGAATTTATTCTTCTCTAAATCTTAGATCCAGCCGAGCCAGACAGATACCAACAAGTAAGTTTCTATTTAATGAGAGAATTTTGTGTAAAGCCTAACCCTTGATTAATAACAAACCTTACTAAAAGGGTTGTACAGGGTGACCTGGAACACAGAAGAAGCTGCTATTCAGCAGCAAAGAGAAATGTAGTCCTCCAACCAAACCTTTTCATCCCTCCAGTTGCAAAAATAGTGGGAAAGAGCCTTCTCACCCCTTTGTCCCAATACTAGATCTATGTTTGCAGTAATCCTCCATTAGAGCCCTTCAGGGACCAAAGTCAGGGTCCCAAAATATGGACTATACAGCAAGGTGACTCCAAACAAACTTTTGGCTGACACATAGATCAGCTATTGTTTTAATAGTTATAGACATATTTCAATATGTAATAAGATACATGTAATATTAAAAATAAATATAACTAGTATATGATCATATGAATATTTTAAGATAAATATTTAATTAAGTAAAATAAGTGAGTCAACTTAAAGAAAAATCATAAGTAAATAATAATCCAGGTGGCCTTTAGATATGGCATAAATACAAAGGTGATACTGAAATGGCTGAGGTTAAAGAAATCATAACCAAAGGTACATGCACTCTACACTGAGGCCCCCAAACATCTCTTACCTTACACGGTCTCCAGTAATATTGATGCATCTCCTCTAATATCTTATGAAACTATCTTTCCTTATCTTGCCACTGTTGCCAGCCTCAGGCAGGTAGACCAGTTTCCATATCTGATTCTGTGACTTGCTTGTTGTGTGACTTCTATGGGTTATTTAATTCCCCTGAAGTTCAAATACTGAGGCGTGGAGGAAATAGGGAGATGTTGGTAAAAAGATACAAACTTAAAAATAATAACAATAATAATTCCAATACCTACATCATGGCCAGTGTGGTAAGGTCAAAATGCAGCAGTGTAGACTAAGGGTAAGTACAGCTCCTATTTATAATGGGCAATCAGATTATCATTCAACATGCCATGGGGTGAGGGTTTGCTGTGGAAGCCCTCATGCCACAAGCCAGGGATAACACATGTTTCCAGGGCAACCCTTTCCAATTTGTTCAGAGAATGATGACTGAGATTATCTTTTGATTTTCTATCACAAAAATTCCCTGATCAAAAACTTGTGTATGAATTACTTCTTCTACTTCTGGGAAGATGGAGTAGGTGTACTTTTTCCATATTCCTTCCACTAAGTGCAACTAAAATCCCTAGATGTTTTACATATTAAAAAATATAAGAAGACTCTGAAAGGGAGAGAGAAGGCAGACTGGCTGAGGACCTCAAGATCTGAGGAATAACCTAGAGTCTCCTGGATTTTCTTGGTCTTATATATCCTAGACATACAGTTTAGTAAGCTGGCAAGTGGCAAACACCAATGGGCACAGACAAGATCAGCCTCTCCCTCAACAAAAAAGGGATCAGGAAAGGGACAGCTTAGGGAAATATAAAACTTTTAGATAGTAACCACTCTATTCCAGCTTTGTGGGGCAAAGACTAGTTGGTAAGAAGACCCTGTCTCCATGCAGGATCACTGAGGATCATTTAGGGGCCCTGGATTTCTGCCTCCATCCATCAGTAATATATTCCCCCCTTCCCCCCAGGGTGGTGTCAGAGGAGGTGCAGCGGCGATAAAGAACTTTTTTTTTTAATTTACTTATTTTTTTCCCAACGGTCTTATCAATGTTTATTATTGCATGTTTTGAGGTTTTCCCCCTACCCCCAGCTTGTTTGTTTGAGTCAGGATCTAAAGAAGGTCCCTATATTATAATTGCTTGGAGATAAAGAACTTCAACCAACCACCTAGTGGTAATGATGCAAACAAAATCAGAATCCCAGTGGGGTTTTGTAGAAATTGGCAGCTTATTCTAAAATGCCTATGGAAATAAAAGGACCTAAAATAGGAAAACGACTTGTAAAAAGAAGAACAAATTTGGTGCAGTAATTTACTACCTGATGTTAATTAAGACTTATGATAAAGTTACAGTAACCTAGACAGGGTGATATTGAGAAATTATTTGAAAATCATATATCTGATAAAAGATTTCTATCTAAAATATATAAATTCTCAAACTCAATTATAAAGAAAGCAAACAATCCAGTAAAAAACTGTACAAATGATTTGAACAAATACTTCACCAAGAAGATATACAGATGGGAGATAAGCCCATAAAAAGTTTTTCAAAACTGTTAAACATTAGGGAACTGCAAGTTTAAACCACAATGAGATCCCATTACACACTTATTAGAATGGCTAAAATTAAAAAAAAAAAAAAGAATAATTCCAAGAAACGTTGGCAAGGATGTGGGGGAATTAGACTGCTCATATCCTGCTTGTAGGAATGTAAAATGGCACAAGCACTTTGGAAAGTAGTTTGACAGTTTATTCAAAAGTTAAACATACACCTAATACATATGACGTAGCCATTCCACTCCAAGAGAAATTAAAGTATACTTCCATACAAAGACTTGTACGTGAATATACATAGCAATTTAAAAATAAAATTGTAATAGCCAAAAACAGGACACAACTCAAAGGCCCATCAACAGGTGAATGGATAAACAGTTTGTGGTATATTCATGCCATGGGATACTAATTTGCAATAAAAAGAAATGAACAATTGAAACAACCAATACAGATAAATCTAAAAAAATAATTATGATGAATGAACACAGCCAGACAATAAAGAACACAAATTGTATTATCCCATTTATATAAAAACCTATAAAATACAACTGTAATGCAATCTATAGTGCAAAAGATCACTGGTGTCTGGGACAGGAGCTGGGGAGAGTGGAACCAGAGGAAGAGAGAAAGGATAAAGGGGCACGAGCAAACCTTTGGTGATGACGCATATGTTTCCTCTTTTATGATGATGACTTCATGTGTGGATGTGTATATTAAACTTATTAAATTTTACATTTTAAGTATATACTGTTCATTGAATGTCAGTTAGACCACAATAAAGCTGTTTTTAAAAATACTGAACAAAAAATCCCAATACTAAGGTCACACCTCAGACCAATTAATTAACATTTCTGGGGATGAGACCCATCCAAGAATTAATAGATTTTAAAGTTCCCCAGGTGATTCTAATGTGCAGCCAAGGTTGCGATGCACTAGTATGCAGAAAGTCTCCAGGGAATAATAAAGGAAGAATGTCCAACTGTGCACCATGCACTAGAGATTACAAGCAATGGGAGTTAGAAGCATCAACATTCAGACTAGGAAGAAGTTAATGTGCAGTTTAGAAAGAAGAGACACATGTCAAAAAGAGCCCTGAGTCACCATGCGATCTATAACATTAGCTATTCTGAGTTCAACTAATACTTTATTCCAAGAATCACACTGAAAACCTCCAGGCAAGACTCTACAGGGGAGGATTCTATTGACTCTGTGACATGGTGATAAATGATTTAGGTTCTGTAACAAATTTGTGAAGTGGGAAAACATACACATATATACACTTTGTTTCTATTTTTTAAGTTTCCCCAGTGGACTCTTACAAGGAAGAAAAATCATGGTTTAAGATTAAAGCAGCTCCTTCACAACATAATGCAAGTTTCCATAGCATTTATTTTTCAATTAAAAAAAATCAAGGCAAAAGCACATTTTTGTTTCCCTTGTTTTTATGCTACAAAGTCAGTCACACGTACATAGAAGGCAATACACAAATGCAGGTACCTTCTATTTAAAAACCTTGAGTTTCAAAGGAGAATGAATGTTCTTCAGACACCCAAGGAGGTTACCAGAGACTTTTTACCTGTGGCCTATGAACTTCAGAAAATTCTAGACAATTTTACATCACATGAATATGTAAATTTTGGAAAATAGGCCAGAGATCTTATCCATAGACAAAGGGATTGCTGACCTAAAGGGTAAAGAATAATTACCTCAAAACAAACATATCCTAAGCATATTTTTATTCAACAGACTATATACTCCAATTGGGAAATGATTTCCCTAGAGTGTGGAGAGTAGGGTCTCAGATTATAAGAACTTTGTATAGCAAACTCACTGCTATGTTAACCAAACCCAGAGCTCTTATTACCTAGTCGTGAGAGTTCCACTTAATATATTGGCAAATCTTTCTGCCTCAATGGAAAGGCATATTTGAGGGATGCTGACAGATCATCAGCTATTCTTACTGAGTACTCCCTAGGTATAGTCCTCTGCTGGAGTACATTGATGAAAAGTCTAATTGGCCTCAAAATAAAAGGAAGTTTTCTAAGAGGTAAATTAAGAAAGTAAGAGGAAGGGTCTTGATAAGAGATGATCAGTGATCCATTCACTATATTCCTAAACCCATTTGAATTCAAACTGTGACTAATATCACAGTTTCTGAGTGTATATTAGAGCTATTGTCTTTAATTGGTGTTTAAAGCAATATAAAATTGATAGCCTGGATTCTGTGAACTAAGTATTTCCACTCAGAAGAAAAATCATATCAGACACTTAAAAACATCACAATTAACTTAATCTGAAATCTATATAAAGTGAAGAACTATGCCAAATATACTTTACAGGTTGTGCAGTTTTCTCACAAATGAAAGTTTCTCGTTGTAGCCTTTGTTTTTCCAAATTATATCAGAAACATTTGACTATGGACAGACAGCAAAAAGAAATATAGCTGTAACACCTCCGAAATGTGCATAAAAGGACTATAGATAATGTCATATGATCAATGCATTTATCCAACATAGATGATGGAGACAAGAAGAGGGAGTAGTCTTCTGCATATAAAGGTATAATGCTTATGAAGTTTATGGATCTGTAATGCTTATGACATTCTTGCACAGGATACCAAGACAGTGAGCAGCATGTTGATCAAAGAAAGAAAATTCCAGCAAGCAGAAATAATTTTAAAATAACGCAAAACTTTACTTGTAATTTCTCAAAAAGTTGTAGATATATATTGATCAGACCCATACTTTTGTAAACTCCTTCCCCCTTTCCTTGCCCACCCATATCCCACAAACACCTCAGCTTTCCCTCATCTTACTCTCCTGCTGTCCCCCAAGCTAATTTTGCAAGTTCCTCCCTCAAGGTTCTTCTCCTTCACAGTTTTCTCCTGATTCTGTAACTCAGAATATTTTATTGCTCAAGGCAAGATTCCTTTTGAAGAATGTGGTAGAAGATAGGGAATAGTCTTCTATGGTCCGAATATTTGTGCCCACTGTCCCCCTCTCCAGATTCATTTTGCTGAAATCCTGACTCCAGGGTAATAGTATTTGGAGGTGGGGGCTTTGGGAGGTGATTAGGTCATGGGGCAGAGCTGTCACAATTGAGATTGGTGCCTTATAAAAGAGACCCCAGAGAGCTCCCTCTTCCATTCCCCTCAGTGAGGACCCAGCAAGAAGGCACTATCTATGAATCAGAAAGCAGGCCTTCGCCATATGCCTTATCTGTTGGTGACTTGTTCTTGGACTTCCTGCCCCCCAGAACTGTGAGAAATAAATGTCTGTTGTCTATAAGCCACCCAGTGTAGCCAAGCCAGAATCCTCTTAGAGCAGGGCTCCCCAACACCCGGGCCATGGGCCAGTACTGGTCTGTGGCCTGTTAGGAGCCGGGCTGCACAGCAGGAGGTGAGCTGCGGGCAAGCGAGCGAAGCTTCATCTGTATTTACAGCTGCTCTCCATTGCTCGCATTACCACCTGGGCTCCACCTCCTGTCAGATCAGTGGCGGCATTAGATTCTCATAAGAGCATGAATCCCACTGTGAACTGTGCATGTGAGGGATCTAGGTTGCACGCTCCTTATGAGAATCTAATGCCTGATGATCTGAGGTGGAGCTGAGGCGGTGATGCTAGTGCTGGGGAGAGGCTGCAAATACAAATTATCATTAGCAGAGAGGTTTGACTGCACAAAGACCATAATAAATCAATTGCTTGCAGACTCATTTCAAAACCCTATCAGTGAGTGGCAAGTGACAATTAAGCTGCATCTGGTGGCAGGCTTTAAATCAGAATTCGACACTTACTTTAGTCTGCGCATAGCCCGCCCATTATTTTATTTACCACTTCCATCCTCGCCTCTCTCCCTCACTGCGTACTTGTCTCAGTCACAGTTTTGCTAAACCCACAAGCTAACCCTAGCCAAAATGAGTAAAAAACAAACATTGCTGGAAAGCTTCTTTGAAAAGGGGGAAAGACCCAATGATGAGATAGCAGAAGACTCTAAGACTGCCCACAAAAAGAAAGCTGCATTTAAAAGGAAATACCAAGAGTGCTACTTAAATTACACATTCATTGCAACAGGTGATTCACATTCTCCAAGCCCACTTTGGATAATATGTGGCGACCTGCTATCCAACGAAGCCATGAAACCTTCAAAATTGCTTTGCTATGAGACTAACCACCCTGCATTAAAAGGCAAGCCTTTGGAGTTTTTCAGAGGAAAAAAATGGGAACATGAACAGAAGCAATTACTGAAGGCCATCACTTCATCAAATGCGTCTGCACTGAGAGCATCATTCTTAGTGGCTAACTGCATTGTTGAAACTAAGAAGCCCTTTACTATTAGTGAAGAGTTAATCCTGCCTGCTGCTAAGGACGTTCTTTGTGAACTTTTAGGAGAGGCTGCAGTTCAAAAGGTGGCATGTGTTCCTCTTTTGGCTAGCACCATAACTAGACAAATTGATGAAATAGCAGAGGATATTGAGGCACAGTTGTTGGAGAGGATTAATGAGTCACCGTGGTACGCAATCCAGGTTGATGAGTCTACCGATGTTGACAACAAGGCAACAATGCTTGTTTTTGTGAGATATATTTTTCAGGAGGGTGTGCATGAGGATATGTTATGTGCACTTTTGTTGCCAGCTAACACTACAGCTGCAGAACTATTCAAGTCTTTGAATGATTACGTATCAGAAAAACTGAATTAGTCATTTTGTGTCGATATATTCACGGAAGGAGCAGCTGCCATGACTGGACAGCTTTCTGGTATCACTACTCGGGTCAAAGAGGTCGCTTCTGAATGTGAGTCTACACACTGTGTCATCCATAGAGAAAGGCTGGCTAGCCGAAAAATGTGACCTGAACTTAACAACGTTTTGCAGGATGTGATTAAAATTATCAACCACATTAAAGTACATGACCTTAACTCACGTCTGTTCGTGCAGCTCTGTGAGGAAATGGATGCAGAGCACACGTCTTCTCTTATACACAGAAGTGAGATGGCTTTCTAGAGGTAGATCACTGGCCAGAGTTTCTGAGTTACGACAGCTGCTGCAGAGATTTCTTTTAGAAGAACAGTCACCACTGGCAGCACATTTCAGTGACACAGAATGGGTCATAAAACTTGCTTACTTCTGTGACAGATTCAACCTGCTCAATGAACTCAATCTGTCACTTCAGGGGAGAAGGACAACTGTGTTCAAGTTGGCAAATAAAGTGACTGCATTCAAAGCCAAACTGGAATTATGGGGGCGATGAGTGAACATTGGGATTTTTGACATGTTTCAAACATTAACAGAGATTTTGAAAGAGACTGAGCCAGGGCCTTCTTTCTCCCAGCTGGTGCATGACCACCTATCTCAGCTTTGAAAAGAGTTTGAGCATTACTTCCCAACCACAAAAGACCCCTGAACTGGGAAGGAATGGATCCACAACCCATTTGTGAATAAGGCAGGTGAACTGACTTTGCCCATGCTAGAAGAGGATCAACCGCTTGAGATCGCAAATGATGGTGGCCTTAAAAGTATGTTTGAGACAACTTCAAATCTCCATACGTTCTGGATTAAAGTGAAGGCGGAATATCCTGAGATTGCCACAAAAGCACTGAAAAGCCTGCTTCCATTTCCAACATCCTGTCTCTTTGTGAAGCGGCGTTTTCTGCAGTGACAGCCACCAAAACGAGATCACGGAGGAGACTGGACATAAGCAACACACTTCGGTGTCACTGTCTTCCATCACCCCAGATGGGACCATCAGGTTGCAGGAAAACAAGCTCAGGGCTCCCACTGATTCTGCATTATGGTGAGTTGTATAATTATTTCATTATATATTGCAATGTAATAATAATAGAAATAAAGTGCACAATAACTGTAATATGCTTGAATCATCCCGAAACCATCCCCCAATCACCCTGTCCATGGAAAAATTGTCTTCCATGAAACCAGTCCCTGGTCCCAAAAAGGTTGGGAACCGCTGTCTTAGAGGTTAGGGAGTTCATCTGTTACTCATTTCCCTCACATATGAATCTAAGAAATTATCCAGAATATGGTATCAACACCTAATTTGACACTCTTCAGCTTAGTTTCATCTGAGACAGGAGTTTACAAAGTTCAAAATGAGATCATTTTTATCCACGTTTAGGTTAAGAATTAACATGCAGGTCAAATCATTTTTAAGAAAATGGAGAGAAATTATTTCTAATTTAGACAATCAAAACCATGTTGCAATTGCAAAATGTTAGGGAATTATTGTGGTGAATACTTCTTTTCCCTCAATGTCTTGCACTTGATATTTTCATACTATACCCGGGTTATTAAACTTTCAAATTATTTTCCTTTCCTGAGTTTTTTAAGTCAAGTAATTTTTCTAACGATCCAGTGCTTTAAATTCATAAGATTTAATGAGCTTGCAATTGCTTCCAAGCTCTCTACTTGCCCTTCCATGGTGCTTGGGTATTTAAAATGAGGTCTTATCAGAAATAAAAAACTGCCAATAGGACCCATGTGTTCTTAAAGCATCTTTACCATAGGATGTAGAAGATTACCCACCAAACCCATTAGTGACACATCAGCTGGAAGTGGATGAGGTACAATCAGAACATGATGTTAGTAAACACATTCTACTGTTCACTGATTCTTCAGAGAATTCATTCATACTGCAACTACTACTACCTTGCCCAGATGGGCCTATGGTCCTGTCCCCAGCCAGGTGCAAAATGAGTCACTGATTTTCATTTGTCCAAAACTGAATATATAATAGCTAAAAGGAAAACCTCAAGGCTAAAAACGGGTCTAATAAAAAAACCACACAATCATAAGGGAATCTACTTCGATTCTTCAGAAGAAAGGATTCAACTGTTAATGACTAATGCCAACCAATTTCTTTTTAATGTAGAAAAGAGGCAGTGTTGATATCATATCTTGATGAAGTTTCAGGGGCTCTTTCTTCCCCTCCTTTTTTAATAATCTGTTCCATGTCCTCTTCTTCATGTTGTTATGTCTTTTTTGTTGGTTCGAAATCCCAGGAGTTTCCCAGCTGAAATTTGAAACTGGCCTCCATACACAGAGAGTAAGGAGATACCAAAGAAAGAAGCAGATCACTCAAGAATGGCAGGTGGCAGGTTTAATAAGCAAGAGAACTGACATACAAGGCTTATCTTGGGCAGCCACAAGAGGTGTAGATTTCAGCACCCACCCACCAGAATCTTAAAAGCTTACATAGAGACCTTAAATGGGTTCAGTCATGTATTCAGTCCAGATGGTCTCAACAACACCTTACTTCCTCAAGGCTGTGTCCTTGAAACAGGTCCCACTATGAGAATGGGGAATGGCGGGCGGGACATATTGTACTTTCCAAGGACAAAGGAGGGGGTGAGGAGCCTCTGATTGCCTGGGTCCAGCTCTCAGTTCAACTGGCAATCATGTCCTCTCCATGACCTCCTCCAACAACTTTGTTTCTAAAGTAGAAGCAGATGAAATGTTAATGTCATTTTTTTTTAGGTATAAAATTGAAACAATGTTGGCCTTTTAAAAAGGAGAGTGGAATGCTATACTGCCATTCATTCATTCATTCAACAGAAATGTGCTGAATGACCACTGTTCCAGGTTCTGTGTTGGGCTCTGAGAGTACATGATAAATGAGGCAATTATGATTTACAATGTTAATAGCATTATAGTTTAATGGAAGAGCTAGACAAGGAATTGGCAAACTCTGGCCCTTGGGTGATATCTGGCAAAAAAGATTTAAAAATCTTTTTGTAAATAAAGTTTTGTTGGAACAAAGCCACACCCATTCTGCTAAGAGCTGAGTTGAGCAGTTGTGTGTGTCCCTCAGGAGACAACAGTTTTCTTAGACTCACCTACCTGCAGATGGTTGGTAGCTTTTAGTCCAGATTAGTGATTTTTTTTTTGACATTAAATACTTAATTATTTTGAATCAGTTTGGTTCAAGTCATGTCCATGTGCCACTAGCCACGCCTACAGTTCTTTTATATACCTACTTCTTAATGTGCTAGTTCTATTTTCTCTATCCCATGCCTTGTTCCGTCTTTCTCTGTCTAATACATTGCTGGAAACAAGGACCAATTAGGTTTTCAAGAGAGAGACATACCTTTCATGCCTTTTACTGTAACAATTTTGTCTTATTGAAAGAAATTTCTGGGTCCCAGAACCTTAACTGAATCTCTGTTCTAAAACACCTCAGTGCACTCAGGAGATTAAACAAAAGTTGTAGCAGCCATGCCTTTTATTTGATTCTTGCCTATGGCCATTTAAATCAGTCTTTTTTGTCCAAAGACCTTCTCATTTTTATGTTTCATTGGTTAAGAATGTGAAAAAATTACACAGTCCATACTTGTTAAGTCCCAGAATTTCTTTACTCTTTTTATTTCCTAGTGTTGCTAACACTAAATGTAGATGCATATATAGGTGGATAAATGTAAATAAAATGAAGAATTTACTGAAACCACAATTTTTCAGAAGAGTATGGGGATGAAGTGTCCCAACAAACTGAACTTATAGTAAAAACAAACTTTTAAACATGAAACCCTTTTACTTTACCTATTATTTTAGAGCAACTTTCAATTTTGTTTTAGTCAAACTTCGTGCCTTTAGCAGTAAATTTTTTTTAACATCTTTATTGGAGTATAATTGCTTTACAATGATGTGTTAGTTTCTGCTTTATAACAAAGTGAATCAGCTATACGTATACATATATCTCCATATCTCCTCCCTCTTGTATCTCCCTCCCACCCTCCCTATCACACCCCTCTAGGGGGTCACAAAGCACCGAGCTGATTTCCCTGTGCTATGTGGCTGCTTCCCACTAGCTATCTATTTTACATTAGGTAGTGTATATATGTCCATGTCACTCTCTCACTTCATCCCATCTTACCTTTCCCCCTCCCCATGTCCTCAAGTCCATTCTCTATGTCTTTATTCCTGTCCTGCCCCTAGGTTCATCAGATCCCCCCCTTTTTTTTTTTTTTTTTAGATTCCATATATATGTGTTAGCATATGGTATTTGTTTTCCTCCTTCTGACTTACTTAACTCTGTATGACAGACTCTAGGTCCATCCACCTCACTACAAATAACTCAATTTCATTTCTTTTTATGGCTGAGTAATATTCCATTGTATATATGTGCCACATCTTCTTTATCCATTCAACCAATAATGGGCACTTAGGTTGTTTCCATCTCCGGGCTATTGTAAATAGAGCTGCAATGAACATTGGAGTACATGTGTCCTTTTGAATTATGGTTTTCTCAGGGTATATGCCCAGTAGTGGGATTGCTGGGTCATATAGTAGTTCTAATTTTAGTTTTTTAAGGAACCTCCATACTGTTCTCCATAGTGGCTGTATCAATTTACATTCCTGCCAACAGTGCAAGGGGTTCCCTTTTCTCCACACCCTCTCCAGCATTTATTGTTTGTAGATTTTTTGATGATGGCCATTCTGACTGGTATGCAATGATACCTCATTGTAGTTTTGATTTGTGTTTCTCTAATGATTAGTGATGTTAAGCATCCTATCATGTGTTTGTCGGCATTCTGTATATCTTCTTTGGAGAAATGTCTATTGCACTCCTGATGAAAAATCTGAAAGAGAAATTAAGGAAACACTCCCATTTACCATTGCAACAAAAAGAATAAAATACTTAGGAATAAACCTACCTAAGGAGACAAGAGACCTGTATGCAGAAAATGGTAAGACACTGATGAAAGACATTAAAGATGATAAAAACAGATGGAGAGATATACCATGTTCTTGGATTGGAAGAGGCAGCATTGTGAAAATGACTATACTACCTAAAGCAATCTATAGATTCAATGCAATCCCTATCAAACTACCAATGGCATTTTTCAAAGAACTAGAAGAAAAAATTTCACAATTTGTATGGAAAACAAAAGACCCCAAATAGCCACAGCAATCTTGAGAAAGAAAACTGGAGCTGGAGGAATCAGTCTCCTGGACTTCAGACTATACTACAAAGCTACAGTAATCAAGACAGTATGGCACTGGCACAAAAACAGAAATATAGATCAATGGAACAGGAGAGAAAGCCCAGAGATAAACCCACGCATATACGGTCACCTTATTTTTGATAAAGGAGGTAGGAATATACAATGGAGAAAAGACAGCCTGTTCAATAAGTGGTGCTGGGAAAACTAGACAGCTACATGTAGAAGAGTGAAATTAGAACACTCTCTAACACAATACACAAAAATAAACTCAAAATGGATTAAAGACCTAAATGGAAGGCCAGACACTATCAAACTCTTAGAGGAAAACATAGGCAGAACCTTCTATGACATAAATCACAGCAAGATCCTTTTTGACCCACCTCCTAGAGAAATGGAAATAAAAACAAAAATAAACAAATGGGACCTAATGAAACTTAAAAGCTTTTGCACAGCAAAGGAAACCATAAACAAGACAAAAAGGCAACCCGCAGGATGGGAGAAAATATTTGCCAATGAAGCAACTGACAAAGGATTAATCTCCACAATTTACAAGCAGCTCATGCAGCTCAATATCAAAAAAACAAATAACCAAATCCAAAAATGGGCAGAAAACCTAAATAGTAGTAAATATTTAACCTGTCTGTGTAACTGAGTCTTTTTCAGTGATTCATAGTCATTATTATAACCAGAAGTATTTGCTGCACAATAGAGAAAATGCAGAAGATTAGGATGAATGTGTATTGATTTCCTATAACTTGAAACTTGTGCTTTAAAAAAATCCTTCATTCTTACAGTGTTTAGTACACAGTAGAAAATTAATGTTTGTTTTTAATATAAGAACTTATTTTTCTATGTAAATGATGAAAGTCATTTTAATTGGTTAGTTTGGCTATTTAGTATATTATTTTAAATTATTAATTATTCCTAAACCATGAATGAAATATATACATTATAAGTTTTGTATAATATACAGTATTGTTATAGAACTGTTGGGATGATAAGAATGACCAAATATTCATGAACTTTAAGAAATCATTCGTAAGTATCCATCTCCCTTTAATTGTAAGCTCTTTGAGGTCAGGAGCTATCTATTGTTCACTTTATTCACTTTTTTTTATATAGTGCTTATTGCTTTTGTTCTAGTTTTAATTGTTAAAAAATGGAAACTTTAAAAAATATACAAAGTTTTACATTACATATACATTATAGTTAATTTGATTTTTTCCAGAATGGCTAATATATAGTCTTGCACATAACAGGTATTTAACAAATGCTTGTTAGGCTTAATTCAAAGAAAGGTTTAGAAAGATGGAAGTACAGTTTACTGGAGAGGGCTAAGAGTGAGAAGTAAGGTGTATTCTGATGACCATAAGTAAGTTTTATATAATGACTGGCAACCAGAGATGAAGGGGCTCAGGTTTCACTTAATCAAACACCCATCTTTTGCTTGAATCCTCTATAGAATCCCTACCCTTAAATATCTCTGTGATGGGAAACTCTTCAACTCTGAGGCAACCCTTTCCATATCTAGGAGTACTTTGTTAGCTGATAAAAAAACAAAAACCAAAATACTGGGATTTTTTAGCATATAGGGAAAGCGACAGAAAAGAAGTCATTAACTGACACATACCCAAAACTAGGAGTTAATGTTTATAAGTACAAATTTTGTGATTTATTTCACCTATGTTTTTCCCTTCTTCAACGAAAGAGAAATTAGGTGCAATATAGCTCAAATCAATGGTAACTTCTAGGTACACTAAAGAACAAAGAAGCATATTCCCATATTATTAACTAAGGAAGAAAAATGATTTCAAATTGTAATAATACTTCATTGTATAGTTAGAAAGTTGTTCCATATGTAAGTGTTCCACGTATAAAATGAATGCTTTCATAGGATGCCGAACTTCCATTTACTAACAATTTTGTTCTTATTTTTATAACTACTCTAATTAAACCACTATTCATAAACAGAATTTTCAGTTTCATTTTCTGAAATAATATACAACCTAATAGAAGAACACCTGCAAGGTAAAAATATTTTCCCCTCTTAGAGTACTATCAAATACTTAAAAAATAATAAACTACAAAATCACTGGTTTACATTGTATTTCTCTTCTCCCTCAGCACTGACTTAACTTGTGATACTAAGAAAATATGGGTAATCTTGAGTTAATGCTGTTCCAGATTTATTGAAACCTCTCCTAGATTCTGTCTTTCTTACATGAAGTTATGGACTGGTATTGGAAGAGACAGAAATACTACAAGAGAGCACTTTTCACTGCAAGCAGAATCCTAAAGTCAACTGCAAAAGAGACCCTAGATATTTTCCTAATAGGAAACAAAAAGACAAATTTCATAAGCTTGAAATTTAAATGGAAGTCTTATCCTGATCATTTGAAAAGAGTTTATCTTCTTTTACTTCCTCACAAATCAGCATAGTTGGGAAACAAGATCAACTACTGATCATGTATATGAATAAATATTAACTCTCCAATATACACAAAATTAATAGTCCCACTTTCGTGTTTTTAGTTAGGTAATTGTACATGTTCATGACAAGAAAATTACCACATTTTTCATAGACTGCACCCGCGGCCTAGCCAGTTATCTAAAAATGAATATTTTTGGTAACAAGAGAGCCAAGCAAGAGAGTGAAGATATCTTGAGTGAATCTCCATCACTTCTACTGGATTAAAAACAAGTTTTCTATCAATAGTAGTCCATAATTGAGGGCACACTCCTGTTTCCTGATGAAATTTCCAATGATGTTAACCTATAGTATACAATTTTTTTTAATTCTCTCTTTAATTTTTTTTTTTTTTTTGCCTCTCTATCCATACTATATGACTTAGCAAGAGTTTTATAGACTTTGATTTTACCTAAGAGTACAATGCATCTTTGGATGCATTGTAGCATACATGTTACGGTCATGCTCCCTACAGGCTCCTCCCAGCCAATAACTAAGCACAGCAAGGTACTAGAACCAGATCATTTCTGACCAACACAAGATTCTGCTAACAGACAATCTCTGCTCAGGGACTCTATTTGCCATAAATTTCTCAGAGCTATACAGCAGACTAAAGGCCTACCTACCCAATCCTCTTCCTTTCCTCTCTCCTTTCACAAGTGTCAGACCTATATTGTGGTCTGAAGACTCTACAATGCCTCCTCCTGTTTCCCCTCCTCTCTGTCCTTCAGGCTTGTTTCCCCCAATAAATCTGCATGTCTAATATTGTTTATGCATCTGCTTCATGAAGGACCCAAAGGGCCTCTTATAATTACTAATCTTTTAAAAAATCTTAATTATTAGTGAGGTTAACATTTATATTTGTGGTACTTGGATTTCACACTTTTCACCCCTGACTTGAACAGTATACCCAGATATTGACACATATTAGAAGTCCTTGCCTTTTAGCTGATTTCCCTTTGGGAGTATTATCTACTCAAGTGAGACAAGATTAAATAAAAGGTTCTTTTCAGTTGGATCTTCTGCTTTCCCTGGGAACTGATGGTTTGTTTTGTTTTTCGGTCTCCTCTGTTGGCATTTTTTCTTGGGCTTCCAGTTCACTGAGGTCTTTTTCTGAATGACTCTGTAAGCACAGAAGGGTATAACTTGGAGTAATTTGATCCTTGCTATTGCAAATGGAAGAATCAGGTTATAAAGGAACCAGTGGGAGATCAACACCCAGAAAACTGAAGGACAGGCCTTTAATAGCATGCCCACCTAGCTTTTTGAAATCACCATCTAGGATAAACTGTATTTTATAGCATGAGCTTAATACTACTCCTAACAAATGGAAATGCAACTACCCTCCAAAAGCCTTACCAGTATGACCTTCAAAACTCTTGAACATTTTGAAAAATATTTCCATATTAGTAAGGGCTGTTTTCTCTGTATTTTCCATTTATTCTTTGAATCCAAGATTTATAAATACAGGACATTCAAGGGGAAAACCTTACTCTACTTTTACCCACATACACTCAACCCCAGACAATTGCTGATCTACTTCGTATCATTATATATTATATTTCCCCTTTCTAGAATATTATATAAATGGAATCATACAGTATACATGATTTTGTGCCTGGCTTCTTTGGCTTAGCAAAATCTTTTTGAGACTCATCCATGTTGTCAAATGTATCAGTAATTTTTTCCTTTTAATTTGAGTAGAATTCCATTCTGTGAATACAAGATGAATAATTTATTCATTCACCTGTTGATGGATATCTGACTTATATTTGTGGTTGTTATGAATAAAGCTGCTATGAACATTTTAGCACACATCCTTGTGTGAAATTTGTTTTCATTTGTCTTGAATAAATACCTAGAAGTGGAATTGCTGAGACTTGGAATAAGCGGCTTCCTAGCTTAATTAGACAATCAAATATACCAAGTTAAATGTTCAGGTAACTCCTAGATCCTTCTAAATTCTCATTGTTAGACTAGTTCCTCTAAATATGTTTCCAGAGAAGTTGTTTTGTATTGTAGATATTCTGAGGTATTATATACCTGTGAATATATTTATTGTGCCATCATATTTGAATAATATTTTTGCTGGATATAAAATTCTAGATTCACAGTTGCTTTATTTCAACATTTTAAGTTTATTACTCTAAGGTGTCTTGTGGTCACTGTTGAGTAGTCAGGTGGAAACCTAATTCTTGTTTTTTGAAGGTGGGCTACACTGTCCTTCTGGAAACTTGTAGTATTCTCTCTGTGTTTTGTGTTCTCCAATTTGAATATTTTAATGAGTAGCGTGTTCAGGAGTGGCTTTCCCTTATCTCTTCTGTTTTACACTCTGTGAGATCTTCCAATCTA
Source organism: Pseudorca crassidens (assembly GCF_039906515.1). Lineage (NCBI taxonomy): Eukaryota > Metazoa > Chordata > Mammalia > Artiodactyla > Delphinidae > Pseudorca > Pseudorca crassidens. The sequence continues at coordinate 50,715,543 of NC_090298.1, forward strand.
TATTCCATTCTCTTAGCATTTCTTTTATATATTCCATCTTTTAATTCCTCTCACATATTTCCTCAGATGTTGCTTATATTAATTCTGCTATTTATTATATCTTATATTCTTGATTTTGCTATTATATTTGTCATCTCTATGGTTCCTCTTGGCTATTCCTTAAAAATACTTGTTCCTGCTTCACTTTAACAATCTTCACTTTTATATTTTCCAGGATATCAACTGTTTTTTTATACAATCTTGATGTTATATAAGTTAATTATCAAATAACATTTTTTGAGCAGTTGTGCTATTCAGGTGTCTTTTTTTTTTTTTCTCTGTCTTATGTGTGCTCCTTTTCCTGAGAGTATTAGTAACTTTGGTTAATAATATCCATCCAAGGTGTGGCTCAAAGGCCAGTCTTCTACCATGTTCCATGTCTGGCAGGTTTTAGGGATGGAGCCTTGCCCAGGGCTCTCCACCCATGCCTCATTCTGGCTCGATCACACCATCCTTACCAGACAAATCTGTTTTACATGAAGCACGCTTGTATGTCTACCATGGCATCATCCTTCCCAAATAATTTTCTCCCTTCAGTATAACCACCTACCCCTAGATGTAAGAGAAGAGGGATGTGAGGGAGAAGAATATTCTCAGGATCTGGCCAAGGGCTCAGTTTTTTGCTCCTCACTCCAGCCAATGTCTCCAATTTCTCCCTAACACTATTATCGCAGTCCTCATGATACCAAGCTGGCGCCATTTTCCTGACTTGCAGTAGTTGTGGTGCAGGCAAGCCAATCTGGAAGGGGAAAATTGGCACAACTCAGAGTTCTCCAAAGAATTTTCTGTATCTCAGAACCTATTCATAGTGAGTATATTAACTAATCTCTAAGGGAGAAAGCACTCAAAGAGAAAATAAGACTTTGGCCCTTACCTGACCCATTTCAATTCAAAGGAGATTTAAAGACCACTAACCCTGTGTCTGCTGCCACCCATCCCTCTCCTTCTGAAATGCAGAAAACTTGAGATGGAGAACAGTGATTAGTGGGAAGTGGCCAGCTCTGGCAGTAGAGAAGAGGCAAGACTGCCAAGAAATGGTAGGGAGGATCTAAAATGTTCTGAGAAATCCCCTTTCTGCTGGCCACAGTGGTAGTCCAGTTCACCACTAACTTGCTGTGTGATGATGACCAGAATATTTAACCTCTCTGGGCTTCAATTTCCTCATCACTAATATGAGGAATCCTTCCAATTCTAGTAGTATGTGACTTAATCTTTATATTTTTAATGAATGAAAGATTCTTTAAATTCTATAGTGCTTTACAATTTTCTAAAGTTTCACAGATGATTTCATATAATCCTATAATAATCCCTGTTTTTAAATGATCATTTCCAATGAAGTTTTGCACCTACACTTTAACCCTTACTCCTTTTGTCTTCCACATCCAAAGCTTTGCTCTTCTTTCTCTAAATTTGTCTTTAATTCCAAACACTTCACAACTTACACCCATTTCCCATCAGTATAGGCATGAAATGTGCACTAATGGTATAAACATGGTGCACCAATGGTATAAACTTTGAAAATTGAGATCAGGTCTTTGTATTTCAGAATCTTTCTTTGGCTTAATTATCATCAGAAAAACTAACATCCCACCTTCACAAAGGCATCCCTTTATTTTTATATGCTTAGATTAGAGAGAGAAAAAAGTAAAAGTAAGAAAAGGCCCTGAGGTGCAAGTTTTGGAAATTAAACCACAGGTTTTCTGTGCTCTCAACCAGAAATTTCCAATTGATAAATGGCCTGTTAAGAAATGCTTTGCAGATAGCAGTTTTTCCAATGACTAAATACTCCTACCTTCTTGGCCATGAGATGCTAATGTTCTTTTATAGTGTTTGAAGTAGGGAGAGCAGTATGGAAAATGGCCTGGAGATAAGAGGGAACTCAATGTCTTGGATTATTTCCATGTGGCTGGAGCACAGAGTACAAGGTAGGAAGAGGCAGCATCAGAGGTATAAGCAAGGCCAGGTTGAGATAAGCCTTAAAAACCATGATAGGAAGCCTAAGGGCAATGGGAAACCACTCCAGTATTTCAAGCATGAGAATATCATGCTCAAATTGCAGTTCAGGGAAAAGCACTGTGATTTAAGCATAGAGCCTCGATGGTATAGGGGAAGAACTATCGGTTAGGACCCCTGTTAGGAGGTGATAGAAGCAGCCCAGGCAGGTGGCAATGGTGGCCTGGACTAAGTATCAACAGTGGGGATGGATAGAAGTGAGGTAGTGTGACAGAAATAAGCAGGAAAAATTGACAGGACTTTGTTATTATATTTGTGTAGGGAAAGAAAAAGTGAGAAAAATCAAGGAATTCATGCGGTTTTCTGGCTTGGGTAGGAGGGAGAATGATGGTGTCATTTATTAGGTGAAGGCACATAGAAGCAGTAGCAAGTACATGATCAGATGAGTTTTGGGCATTTTGAGCTTGAGACACCCTTTAAGAGCCACTACAAGGTCTTTGGCAACGTGTGCACTACTCTATCCAATGGCATTCTCTGTAATGGTCTTTCTTCCTGAATTGCACACAAGCACAGATGCTGATCCCCTAACTTAAAGCCCCCCAGCATTGCCACCAGAAACCTGTACTGGGCAGAAACCTTGGCTACTGATCAGACCTCCCCACTGCATAATTCTAGGAGGCATGATTCACATAATAGTGCTGCTGTCACACTGTACTTTTCTGTCTCAAAAACAAATGTTTTAATGGAATCTCCAACCAATGGAACTCTGGGGCCATGTGACAGAATCCCTGTAGTATTTGCTGCCCTCTTCTTTACATCTTTGTGGTGGAGGAAATAAGACAAACCAGAGCATCCCTACCTGGATAGTGCAAGGGGAGGTCAATATACTAGGCTTGGTTTTGTTTTGTTTTGTTTTGTTTTTACAAAATTGAGGTCTTGCCGGATACAATTTGTGTAGCACAAACAAAAATCTGGTTTGGGGAAGGATTTCTTCATTCCATTAGGCCAGCTATAGCCCAACTGGAAAATTTTCCTAATTTCTTTGAGGCAGACCTCTCCAAGACTGATAACCAAGCTCTGACTAGCAATATTTAAGATTTATATGTGAAAAGGACATCAAAAAATCCAAGAATGAACTGGGAGGGGGTGGCATTAATTGCTGCATTATAACTGAATCAGTAGTCTCACTGTCACAAACTATAATATGCTCAGAAAGAACTAATTTGCCATATGAGTAATTCAGTATTTGGATAGAAAATTGTTAATTATTAAAGCAAGAAAACACCTAGGAGATATTCTGGCCTAATTTCCTCATTTGGTAAATAAAACTGAGGCCCAAAGAAGTGTAAGCTTTGTGGAGCAGTGGAGGTGCTGTGCATAGAAACCAGGTCACCTCACTCCAGCTTGTGCCCTTACTGCTAACCTACACAGCTTCTCCATGGAATAACTCATAGGCTACTCTACAGAATCCACAAAAGAGCACAGAAATCTGACACTATATATACAGCTCATACCCTATTGCATGTGTTCCATATAATGCAATCATCATTTTAACAATATGAAAACAGGTGGTTCCTATAACTATAAATTCATTGGCCAGCTGGCCCCTGTCAGCATTATTAAGTGTCCAAAGTGCTTTACATAACACACACACACACACACACACACACACACACACACATACACACACACACACACACACACACACACACACACACACACACACACACCCCACAAGACATATTATAAATCCATGGTCAAGGTCTAGCTTAGTAGTTCTCAACCTGGAGTAACTTTGCCCCCAGAGGACATTTCCAGAGATATTTTTAGTTGTCACAACTGGAGGGTTGCTACTGGCATCTAATGAGTTGAGGCCATGGATGATTCTAAACATCCTACATTACACATGGCAGATCCTCATAAAGAGAACTATCTGGACAAAAATGTCAGTAGTGCTGAGGTTGAGAAATCCTGGTCTAGATTAATTGCTTAGGCAGTAACTCAAAAGTCCTCCATCACTGGCTGGTGATCATGATGTTTGTTACAAAAGATTTAGAAAATGAAGAGTGGTAGACAGCTGTCTAGGCATAGATGAAATGCACCCCATAAGGCAAATACAACAACAAGCAGAGGAGAGACTCTCAAGAGGAAGGGTAGGGTAGTGGCTAAGGTCAGAGGCTAAGGTTCATGCTCTCCTGGCTGTGTATCTTGGGTAAGTTACTCTAACCTTCCCTAGTTCTAGTTTCCCCAGCTCTAAAATATGGGTAAAAAATTAGTGACAACTAATATATATACTATATATGTGTGTGTGTGTATATATATATATGCTTAGTACAGTGCCTGCATCTAATAAATGCTTAATAAATGAATATAATTTTCACCAACTGTAGAGATTAACAGAATTATTTGTTGAATCCAAGGCTCCCATTTTACAGATGGCAAAACTAATTCTCAGAAAGGCATAAACCTATCTTATATTTTTTCTACCATTATAAATGAGGCCTAGATTATAGACATTCAATAAATATCATGTCGGTTTTATTTGTGACTAAATTCTCAACATCTCAGGAAAGGAAGAAAAAAATGTGGATACTGTTGTCCTTTTTCACAAATTGGTAACTGAGGCCAAACATTAAGTACCTCACCCAGGTCTCTCTTTTGGGAAAGTGAGGACCTGGTCCTGAATGTAAACGCCACATGCTCATTTGCTAATGTCACAGCAGGGCAAGTTTCAAATCATTTCTATTTCTTTTTTCAAGACTTTGGTCTAAATTTAGATCAAATTCATATTTCCCTCAAAAGTGCAAGTTTCCAAATGAAAGATGATTGATCAATTGCTGACCACATAAATCATTCATAGGCACTAGCTTAGACAGCTCCCAGTTCATTAGGCATCTTCCTGAACAAAAAGCAAATTAATACACCAGTTCTAATAAACCTTGGGCCAATCTATCTAAATCAATCAAGAATAATAAAATATTAGTAGTTACAATGCTAATGAGCAAACCCCTTTCCTCATAAGCATTCTAGATTAGTGATGTATTTGGAAGGGTATCTAGCAAGCAGCTCAAGACCCTCAATACATGTGACGTGCCCTGTCTAGTTCTCCAGCCTCTGGGTGGGTCAGAAGTCTATCTGAAACTCACTGAGTGGAGCTATAGGAGCCCTGATCAAATAACAAAGTCTTTAATCCTAAGGGGAAAATACTATGATTCCCTGCCCTACTCCACCTCAGGCATATAGAGAAGGGTCAGTCACTGGCTGCAGAGGCTAGGACTCCAGGGTTACATTTCTTCCCATTTGGGAGGGAAAAGCAAAGATTCAAGAGAGGCCTTGGGATTAGACTCGAAGGCTGCACCTCCTCTGGGAGTCTGTTCCCTGTTCTGTTACATTTTCACTGAAGTGCCATGATTCCTTTGACATTGCTGCTGGACGCACCATTCCAAAAGCTGCCATGTCACATGCCTTGTTTTAGACAAGCCTGTTGATCCACTGCAATTACTAGGCCAAAGGGATACAGTTAGCTCAAAGGGCATCATACCCACAGGAAATCAAGAGAAAAACTATACCCCTACCATACTCCTCTCTCCCTGTGATTTTTCTGCCAGCTTCCCCACGACCCACCCCATTGACACACCTAGAGGGCAAGGGCTTCCAATGATGAAGTTCATACCTGGCAGCTTCTTGGAGATAGCAGCATGGCAAAGGAAAGCGATCACAGCTGGAGACAGACAGAGGCTATGTGGTACACTTACTTTGAACTGAAAATCTCTGGCCCTTTGTCACAGTGAGTGCAATAGGACAGCACTTCTTAGAGGTCTTTAGACACTTACAACCTGGGTGTGAAGCCGAATTATCTCACTGGCCATCTGTATAGTCCTAAGCAAATTATGTTACCTCCCCAAGCCTGTTTCCTCATCTAAAAAATTAAGAAAATAATAATAGCTAATTTTCACTGTGTGTCTACTATATGCCAGGCACTGTTCTCAGAGTTTTAAATATATAGATGTTAAATCAGTTACTCTTCACAACAAAACTGTTATTATTATTCCCTCCTTACAGATAAGAAAATTAGGCACAGGATGTTTAGGAAAAAAGCCCAACCTCACACAGCTAGTCTAGCAAATGACATAGCCAGAATTCAAAGTCAGGGAGGACAGCCCTAAAATTCATACTTCAAAGCATTATGCCCGCTTCATCTCAGTAATACTAGTATACCTATTTCATGGGGTTATTCAAGTAATTTTAAAAATAAATTCATGAGAGCAGTTGGTGCTTAATAAGTAGTGGGTTCTCAAGAGATACTACCTAAAATTAACCCTATCATTTTGTAATTTCCCAAGATTGGTTTTTATAATACCTAGGCATAGTAGACAATGTTTAAAATGTTCCCCAAATAAGATTACATTACCCTGGGGACATGGGGGAAGGGAAAACAGTCTGGGAAAGAAAAACATGAAGGTGTTCCTTCATAGCTAAAAATATCCTGAGACTTAATATTGACCCCTAGGAGCCAGCTTCAGACTGCTTTCTCTCCCAGGATGTGTCAGGACCAAGGTCAAGAAAGTTCCTGACTCAAAAATGCTCATAAAGGGTTTAGTAGAGAAAAACAATTAAACATCTGGGCTTCTGGGAGACATGGCTATCCTCTTTTGTTTCTGTAACTTATGTTTCTGAAAGAGTTCTCACCTTCTTTCTTATTTCTTTTCTTTGGAATCTTCCTCCTGTTATTGACGCATGAGAAAAACCCCTATTTGTCTATCCAGTATATGTATAGGTATATCCCCATATCCCCTTCCACCCTCCCTGTCTCACCCCTCTAGATGGTCACAAAGCACCGAGCTAATATCCCTGTGCTATGCAGCTTCTTCCCACTAGCTATCTGTTTTACATTTGGTAGAGTATATATGTCAGTGCCACTCTCTCACCTTGTCCCAGCTTGACCTTCCCTCTCCCCATGTCCTCAAGTCCATTCTCAATGTCTGCATCTTTATTCCTGTCCTGCCCCTAGGTTCATCAGAACCATTTTTTTTTTAGATTCCATACATATGTATTAGCATAAAGTATTTGTTTTTCTCTTTCTGACTTACTTCACTCTGTATGACAGACTCTAGGTCCATCTACCTCACTACAAATAAGTCAACTTCATTTCTTTTTACGGCTGAGTAATATAACATTGTATACATGTGCCATATCTTCTTTATCCATTCATCTGTCCATGGACACCTAGGTTGCTTCCATGTCCTGGCTATTGTAAATAGAGCTGCAGGGAACATTGCGATACATGTCTCTTCTGAAATAAGGTTCTCTCAGGGTATATGCCCAGTAGTGGGATTGTTGGGTCATATGGTAGTTTTATTTTTAGTTTTTTAACGAACCTCCATACTGTTCTCCATAGTGTCTGTATCAATGTACATTCCCACCAACAGTGCAAGAGGGTTCCCTTTTGTCCACACCCTCTCTAGCATTTATTTTTTGTAGATTTTTTGATGATGACCATTCTGTCTGGTATGAAGTGATACCTCATTGTGGTTTTGATTTGCATTTCTTTAATGATTAGTGATGTTGAGCATCCTTGCACGTGTTTGTTGGCAATCTGTATATCTTCTTTGGAGAAATGTCTATTTAGGTCTTCTGCCCATTTTTGGATTTGGTTATTTGTTTTTTTTGATATTGAGCTGCATGAGCTGTTTATATATTTTGGAGATTAATCCTTTGTCAGTTGCTTCATTGGCAAATATTTTCTCCCATTCTGACGGTTGTCTTTTCATCTTGTTTATGGTTTCCTTTGCTGTGCAAAAGCTCTGAAGTTTCATTAGGTCCCATTTGTTTATTTTTGTTTTTATTTCCATTTCTCTAGGAGGTGGGTCAAAAAGGATCTTGCTGTGATTTATGTCATAGAGTGTTCTGCCTATGTTTTCCTCTAAGAGTTTGATAGTGTCTGGCCTTCCATTTAGGTCTTTAATCCATTTTGAGTTTATTTTTGTGTATGCTGTTAGAAAGTGTTCTATTTTCATTCTTTTACATGTGGCTGTCGAGTTTTCCTAGCACCATCTATGGAAGAGAATGTCTTTTCTCCATTGTATACTCTTGCCTCCTTTATCAAAAATAAGGTGACCATATGTGTGTGGGTTTATCTCTGGGCATTTTATCCCGTTCCATTGATCTATATTTCTGGTTTTGTGCCCGTACCATACTGTCTTGATTACAGTCACTTTGTAGTATAGTCTGCAGTCAGGGAGCTTTTCTTTCTCAAGATTGCTTTGGCTATTCAGGATCTTAGGTGTTTCCATACAAATTGTGAAATTTTTTGTTCTAGTTCTGTGAAAAATGCCATTGGTAGTTTGAAAGGGATTGTACTGCATATGTAGATTGCTTTGGGTAGTATAGTCATTTTCACAATGTTGATTCTTCCAATCCAAGAACATGGTATATTCCCCCATCTGTCTGTATCATCTATAATTCCTTTCATCATTGTCTTATAGTTTTCTGCATATAGGTCTCTTGTCTCCTTATGTAGGTTTATTCCTAGGTATTTTATTCTTTTTGTTGCAATGGTAAATAGGAGTGTTTCCTTAATTTCTCTTTCAGATTTTTAATCATTAGCGTATAGGAATGCAAGAGATTTCTGTGCATTAATTTTGTATCCTGCTACTTTACCAAATTTATTGATTAGCTCTAGTAGTTTTCTGGTGGCATCTTTAGGATTCTCTATGTATAGTATCATGTCCTCTGCAAAGAGTGAGAGTTTTACTTCTTCTTTTCCAATTTGGATTACTTTTATTTTTCTTCTCTTATTGTCATGGCTAAAACTTCCAAAACTATGTTGAATAATAGTGGTGAGTGTGGGCAACCTTGTCTTGTTCCTGATCTTAGAGGAAATGGCTTCAGTTTTTCACTATTGAAAATGATGTTTGCTGTGGGTTTGACATATTTGTTCTTTATTATGTTGAGGTAGGTTCCCTCTATGCCCACTTTCTGGAGAGTTATTATCATAAATGGGTGTTGAATTTTGTCAAAAGCTTTTTCTGCATCTATTGAGATGATCATATTGTTTTTATCCTTCAATTTGTTAATATGGTGTATCACATTAACTGATTTGTGTATATTGAAGAATCCTTGCATTCCTTGGATAAATCCCACTTTATCATGGTGTATGATCCTTTTCATGTGCTGTTGGATTCTGTTTGCTAGTATTTTGTTGAGGATATTTGCATCTATGTTCATCAGGGATACTGGCCTGTAGTTTTCATTTTTTGTGACGTCTTTGTCTGGTTTTGGAATCAGGGTGATAGTGGCCTCATAGCATGAGTTTGGAAGTGTCCCTCTCTCCACTATATTTTAGAAGAGTTTGAGAAGGATAGGTTTTAGCTCTTCTCTAAATGTTTGATAGAATTCACCTGTGAAGCCATCTGATCCTGGGCTTTTGTTTGTTGGAAGATTTTTAATCATAGTTTCAATTTAAGTGCTTGTGATTGGTCTGTTCATATTGTCTTTCTTTATGGTTCAGTCTTGGAAGGTTGTACTTTTCTAAGATGTTGTCCATTTCTTCCAGGTTGTCCATTTTATTGGCCTATAGTTGCTTATAGTAGTCTCTCATGATCCTTTGTATTTCTACAGTGTCAGTTGTTACTTCTCCATTTTCATTTCTAATTTTGTTGATTTGAGTCTTCTCACTTTTTTTCTTGATGAGTCTGGCTAATGGTTTATCAATTTTGTTTATCTTCTCAAAGAACCAGCTTTTAGTTTTATTGATCTTTGCTATTGTTTCCTTCATTTCTTTTTCATTTATTTCAGATCTGATCTTTATGATTTCTTTCCTTCTGCTAACTTTGGGTATTTTTGTTCTTCTTTCCTTAATTGCATTAGGTGTAAGGTTAGATTGCTTATTTGATATGTTTCTTGTTTCTTGAGTTAGGATTGTATTGTGATAAACTTCCCCCTTAGAACTGCTTTTGCTCCATCCCATAGGTTTTGGGTCGTCGTGTTTTCATTGTCATTTGTTTCTAGCTATTTTTTGATTTCCTCTTTGATTTCTTTAGTGATCACTTGGTTATTTAGTAACATATTGCTTATCCTCCATGTGTTTGTATTTTTTACAGTTTTTTTCCTGTAATTGATATCTAGTCTCATAGCGTTGTGGTCAGAAAAGATACTTGATATGATTTCAATTTTCTTAAATTGACCAAGGCTTGATTTGTGACCCAAGATATGATCTCTCCTGGAGAATGTTCCATGAGCACTTGAGAAGAAAGCGTGTTCTGTTGTTTTTGGATGGAATGTCTTGTAAATATCAATTAAGTCCATGTTGTCTAATGTGTAATTTAAAGCTTGTGTTTCCTTATTTATTTTCATTTTGGATGACCTGTCCATGGGTGAAAGTGGGGTGTTAAAGTCCCCGACTATTATTGTGTTACTGTCAATTTTCCTTTTTATGGCTGTTAGCATTTGCCTTATGTATTGAGGTGCTCCTATGTTGGGTGCATAAATATTTACAATTGTTATATCTTCTTCTTGGATTGATCTATTGATCATTATGTAATGTCCTTTGTCTCTTGTAATAGTAATTATTTTAAAGTCTATTTTGTCTGATATGAGAATTGCTACTTCAGCTTTCTTTTGATTTCTATTTGCATTGAATATCTTTTTCCATCCCCTTACTTTCAGTCTGTATGTGTCCCTAGGTCTGAAGTGGGTCTCTTGTAGACAGCATATATACGGGTCTTGTTTTTGTATCCATTCAGCCAGTCTATGTCTTTTGGTTGGAGCGTTTAATCCATTTACATCTAAGGTAATTATCGATATGTATATTCCTATTACCATTTTCTTAATTGTTTTGGGTTTGTTATTGTAGGTCTTTTCCTTCTCTTGTGTTTCCTGCCTAGAGAAGTTCCTTTAGCATTTTCTGTAAAGCTGGTTTGGTGGTGCTGAATTCTCTTAGCTTTTGCTTGTCTGTAAAGGTTTTAATTTCTCCATCAAATCTGAATGATATACTTGCTGAGCAGAGTAATCTTGGCTGTAGGTTTTCCCTTTTCATCAATTTAAATATGTCTTGCCACTCCCTTCTGGCTTGCAGAGTCTCTGCTGAAAGATCAGCTGTTAACCTTATGGGGATTCTCTTGTATGTTATTTGTTGCTTTTCCCTTACTGCTTTTAATATTTTTTCTTTGTATTTAATTTTTGATAGTTTGATTAATATGTGTCTTGGCATGTTTTTCTTTGGATTTATCCTCTTTGGGACTCTCTGTGCTTCCTGGACTTGATTGACTATTTCCTTTCCTATGTTATGGATGTTTTCAACTCTAATCTCTTCAAATATTTTCTCAGACCCTTTCTTTTTCTCTTCCTCTTCTGGGACCCCTATAATTCGAATGCTGATGTGTTTAATGTTGTCCCAGAGGTCTCTGAGACTGTCCTCAATTCTTGTCATTCTTTTTTCTTTATTCTGCTCTGCAGCAGTTATTTCCATTATTTTGTCTTCAAGGTCACTTATCTGTTTTCGACTTCAGTTATTCTGCTATTGATTCCTTCTAGAGAATATTTTATTTCATTTATTGTGTTGTTCATCATTGTTTGTTTCCTCTTTAGTTCTTCTAGGTCCTTGTTAACCATTTCCTGTATTTTCTCCATTCTATTTCCGTGATTTTGGATGATTTTTCCTATCATTACTCTAAATTCTTTTTCAGATAGACTGCCTATTTCCTCTTCATTTGTTTGGTCTGGTGGGTTTTTACCTTGCTCCTTCATCTGCTGCATATTTCTCTGTCTTCTCATTTTGTTTAACTTACTGTGTTTGGGGTCTCCTTTTCGCAGGCTGCAGGTTCATAGTTCCCATTATTTTTGGTGTCTACCCCCAGTGGGTGTGGTTGGTTCAGTGGCTTGTGTAGGCTTCCTGGTAGAGGGGATTGGTGCCTGTGTTCTTGTGGATGGGACTGGATCTTGTCTTTCTGGTGCACAGGGTCATGTCTGGTGGTGTGTTTTGGGGTCTCTGTGAACTTGGTATGACTTTAGGCAACCTCTCTGCTAATGGGTGGGGTTGTGTTCCTGTCTTGCTAGTTTTTTGGCATGGGGCATCCAGCACTGGAGCTTGCTGGCCATTGGGTGGAGCTGGGTCTTAGTGTTGAGATCTCTGGGAGAGCTCTTGCTAATTGATATTATGTAGGACCAAGAGGTCTCTGATGGTCCAATATCCTGGACTTGGCTCTCCCACCTCGGAGGCTCAGGCCTGACACCCGGCTGGAGCACCAAAACCCTGCCAGCCACATGGCTTGGAAGAAAAGAAGGGAAAAAATGAACAAATAGAACCTTAAACCAAATGGTAAAAGCAAAACTAAACAGACAAAATCACACAAAGAAACATACACATAAACACTCATAAAAAGGGAAAAAAGGAAATGAATTAATTAAAATTTAAAAAAATTTAAAAAGAAAGGAAGAGAGCAACCAAACCAATAAACAAATCCACTAATGATAACAAGCACTAAAAACTAAACTAAGATAAACTTAAAATCAGAAACAAATCAGGTGCAGAAAGCAAATCCCAAGTCTACAGTTGCTTCCATAATCCACTGCCTTGATATTGGCAACATTTGTTGTTTATTCAAGTATTCCACAGATGCAGGGTTATCAAGTTGATTGTGGGGATTTAATCTGCTGCTCCTGAGGATTCATGGAAAAATTTCCCTTTCTCTTCTTTGTTCACACAGCTCCTGAGGTTCAGCTTTGGTTTTGGCTCTGCCTCTGCGTGTAGGCCGCCCTCAGGCATCTGTTCCCACCCAGACAGGAGGGGTTTAAAGCAGCAGCTTTAAAGTGAGCTTTAAAGTGAGCAAGGGGGCTCTTGCTCACTCAGGCCAGGGAGAGGGAGGGGTATGGTAGTCATAATTGGAATGTGAGGCAAGCCTGCAGTGACAGAGGCCAGCATGACATTGCAGCAGCCTGAGGTATGCCATGAGTCCTCCCAGGGAAGTTGTCCCTGGATCACGAGACCCTGGCAGTGGCGGGCTGCACAGGCTCCCAAGGGGGTGTGGGTAGTGGCCTGTGCTTGCACACAGGATTCTTGGTGGCAGTGGCAGCAGCATTAGCAGTTCATGCCCATCTCTGGGGTCGAAGCTGACAGCCACTGCTCACGCCTGTCTCTGGAGTTCACTTAGGTGATGCTCTGCCTTCTTTGGGCACATGGAGCAGGAATCCCCTCTCCTCACACTCCCCAAAACAATGGTCCCTTGCCTCTGAGGCAGGTCCAGAATTTTTCCCTGACTTCCTCCCGGCTAGCTGTGGCACACTAGCCCCCTTCAGGTTGTCTTCACGCAGCCAACCCCAGTCCTTTCTCTGGGGTCTGACCTCTGAAGCCTGAGCCTCAGCTCCCAGCCCCCACCCACCCCAGTGGGTGAGCAGACAGGCATGTCAGGCTGGTGAGTGCTGGTCAGCACCCATCCCCTGTGTGGGAATCTCTCCGCTTTGCCCTCTGCACCCCTGTTGCTGTGCTCTCCTCCATGGCTCTGAAGCTTCCTCCCCCCAATGCCCTGCCCAGCTCCTGTCTCTGCCAGTGAAGGGGCATCCTAGTGTGTGGAAACTTTTCCTCCTTCACAGCTCCCTCCCAGAGGTGCAGGTCCCATCCCTATTCTTTTGTCTCGTTTTTCTTTTTTGTTTTGCCCTACCCAGGTATGTGGGGACTTTCTTGCCTTTTGGGAAGTCTGAGGTCTTCTGCCAGCATTCAGTAGGTGTTCTGTAGGAGTTGTTCCACATGTAGATGTATTTTTGATGCATTTGTGGGGAGGAAGCTGATCTCCATGTCTTACTTCTCCGCCGTCTTGAAGGTCTCTTCGTGTGTATCTTTTGGAATTAGTGTTTTCATTATTTTTTGGATATAATACCAGGAGTGAAATTTTTGCTGGGTCACATAGTAGTTCTATTTTTAGCTTTCTGAGAAACCTCCATACTGTTTTCCACAGTGGCTGCACCAATTTACATTCCCACCAACATTGTGTTACAATTCCCCTTCTCCACATCCTTGTCCACATGTGTTATTTGTGGTCTCTTTGATTACAGCCATTCTGACAGGTGTGAGGTAATATCTCACACATTTCTCTGATGATTAATGATGTTGAGCATATTTTCATGTGCACAGATTCACTTTTGCAATAATATAGTTCACCATATTTCAAGCAAAAGAAAACTTCCAGTCAGGAACACCCCCAATTGTAATGGCCAGTTTAGTTCCCATCTTTGCTCTGCTAAGCTTCTACTCTTATAATTGTCTCCCACACAGACAGCCATACTTAGAAATAACTTTAAACAATCAAGAATAGGTACCTCAACCTCAGGAATGACCAGATGCTCTGGAGGCCCCCTGTGATGCCAAATTTAACCTTCTCTTGGCTGGAATGAGAGGCATTGACAGGCTGTTTGAGCTGGAGACCAACATGTATGGGGCTCCTTAGTTTTTTAACACTGAATTTTGGCACCTGTAACATCTTATCCCCTTCTCAATCAACAACATATACCAACACCACCTACACTATTATCAGACATGGCAAGTTAGAGGTTCTGCTCAAAGGATATTCAAATTACTGAGACTAAGGAGCCAGGAGTCTGTGGCTTTTTATTTCTTTTCTCCTAGTGGTAAATATTATAATTCTAAGTAGTGAATTAAGACCTGATGTGTTTTGAGTCCTGAGCTAAACACTCAGATCCATATATGTAAGGATTAAGTCAGAAAGGGAAAAAGTCATATCACAGACTAAACTCTCATGTCAGTTAAATGTAAGCCAAGAGGTTCTCAGCTTCAGATGCACATGGTAGGTTTTAAGGAATTTCATAAGAATACAAGTACCCACACCCCTCTCCAAACCTACTAAAGCTTGACCTTCAAGGATATTACCAAGGCAGACATTAAGCCATTAAAAAAAAATAGTAAGGTAAAAAACAGCTAGACATATAATTCTCAAGTATAGCCATAGTTAAGAGCCACTGATGTGGCCAAAATTTCTAAGTGTACACACACACACCTCCCTACCTCCCCACTGCATTAGTGTTATCTTCCAGACATTTTCAGATCTGGAGTGTTTGGTGTCAGCGAGACCAGGAATCAGGTGCAGGATCTCTCTGCTAAGCTGTCACTCATGCCGCAGACCCTGAGCCCCACCCTATCCCATCCCCACCACTGAAGCAAAATACAAGGTAACTTAAGCCATAGCAACAATTCAAGTAGGAGGTTTCTTTATTCCTGTTTCCCAATACTAGATGCCATGTATATTAACTTTTTTACAAAACATATTTGCTGGAAATCAATATGTTCACTGTATTTTGGAACTACACCTTAGGCAATGACTCATAATGAAAGTTTTTTCCAGTCCTAACCAAAAAAATAAACGAGTAAATGTACACAAAATTTTATCATAATGTAGGCTGCTACATAGTCTTTCTATTACTGTGTCATGTGAATTTCATGCTTTTGGTGTTTGATATTCTTGTCTAATTATTTGTGCAACCATTTTGCATCTAGACAGGATGAAAGCATCATTATTTTTGATATCCTAGTCATGTCTCATAGCCCCGAGTAGAGCAGATGTTTGTAAGAACAAATAATCAAAATGGTCCATGGAGGGAAAATGAAGTGAAAGAACTGCTGCTAACCTTTCCCTTATGCATGTGAAATGTGAAGACACCATAAGTATGTAAGTGCTGCTTTATTAAACTCAGGGAATTGAAGTCCATTATTTTGCCTTGAAGGCTTAACTGTTTTTCTTTAGCCTTGTGAGTGTACCTTTTGTGGCACTCTGTTAGAATTTAAAATCTGAAAACTTGAATATTTCACATGAAAGTGAGAAACAAATAAATTATACAATTAAATGGATCATTCAGAATTTTTCATCTCTCATTGGCTTTCTAAATTTAATCTCCAGTTGGTTGTTGAACTTATTAATTCTGCAAAACTTGATAAAACTATTTAGCCATTTATCAGCGAATCATTCATGACTTGCCTCATCTTAAATTTTTGAGAATCAAACATTCAAAACCTTAAAAATCTATGGGTTGGAAATCTGAATTCCAATTAAGTAAGTATAAATGTTCTGAGTATCTTACCTTCCACTAATTCAAAATATTCTTTTAGGATTAATATAGCACATAAAGCACATTTCTGTGTTGAATGACTGTTTCAAATGTAAAAAAGATAACTGTATATGTAACTTGGTTAATGTTTTAATAACTCTACTACCATATTAACAAAAATGAAGATCTCTGGTCAACCCACATCTTGCATTAGCCCCCGGAATTTCTTTCTAAACCCACTCTTCTCCTTACAACTAACCCAATGTCCATTAATGATTCTTCTCAATTAGAATAGATTGCCAGACATTTAGAACATTCTGCCTTATATGGTCCAGATCAAATCACATAAACCAGTTTGAATGAACTAAGCAAAGGGGGACCAATTTTATTTTGTCAAACAACCATTATTTTTTGCTATGTAACCATGCAATAATCAATGACTTTAATATTTTACATTTTGACCAGTGCTATTTTTTGATTTTCATTTTTTGTTTGAGACTTTGTAGGCATAAAAAATTGTCACCAAAATATATATATTAAAAAATACTCCTCGCTGGTTTGTTTAGTTTGTTTATTTACACTCTTACTATGTTCACCAATACTTTGAGGTAGCTTTTAAAAATACATGCAATAGAATAAAAAAGAAAAAATCTTGAGTTCAGTAATCCAGAAAAAAGAAAAATAAAGTCAAGAAAAGAAATACCACCAAGACGTTAAGTTAGAAGAGAAACTCCATTACTTAGAGACCAGAATCAGGCTCTGAGCTTTCTAGCAGCCAAAACAACAAGGAGAAAATGTATGTTATGTAACCCCCAGTATGAGGTATGTGACCACATAAAATAAAAACAAACTGGTTGTGTCACATAATTATGTGACATGATAGAGGTGTTAGCAAACCTACTATGGCAATTATATTGCAATATAAAAGTATCAACTCAATACATTGTATACCTTAAACTTATATAATATCATATGTCAAATACAACTCAATTAAAAAAAAAACTGGTTGCTTAAAATAAAATAAGTATTACTAAGACTAAGCCCTGAGAGATATTCTTGCCATGAGTCCTTATGTAGAAGATTGTGTGAAATGTAAATAACAGTATTCTCAACAACAATCCTGCAGTAAATACAAAACTAAGATGCTCAGGGCTGTTTCTAACAAAGTCCCTCAAGGCAGATCAATAAAAACTGCAATGCAAACACAGCAAAACCCAGTTGAGTAAAAGCACTTGGGAAGAGAGGGGTGCTAAAATGATGCAGTACAAGCAAGCAGGTCTCTCTTGTCTGACAACTCATGAATTCATTTTGTAGGATCTACTTTTCCTTTTGTAGGAAAAGTAGTTGGACTGTATCCTTCAAGCAACACTCCATAAACTTTTGATAAATATTGAGTGGTTGTGAATTTAAGATATTATTTTCTAACAAGTAAAAACATAAATAAACAATTCAAAGTTTCTCAGTGGATCTTTATCTAGATTTCATTCAAAGTCCCTATTTATCTAAAGCTTCCCTAGAGGTAACTGATATTTTCATCAAATGTTACCAGAGCTAAATCCTCAGATGCATCCCTTTACCACAACCAGCTCACCCCAGACATGTGAAATGGCATGGTCCTTAATCCTCAACCTCTTCCCTTATCGATCCTTTACATTAAGAGGAAAGACATTATTTGAAAACAGTAACACAAAATGAACAAAGACCTATCACCCCATTCACCCTCATTTTTTATTTGGAATTAATTTAAAAATTCACAGAAAAGCAACACCATAGACGCCACTGTTCTTACCTCTCTAGGCTACTTAATGCCAAACCAGTCATGTATAACAGTTCACAAAGCTCTAGGACCAGATGGTAAGGATACAGCTTGTTTTGCAAAGCACTAGAAAACATCGGCATCAGCCTGGTGTTCAATGGGCTGCCCAACATTTGCCCTGCCTACAAACAAACACACATACAAGTCCTACTCGTCAACAGCTCCTAAAATGGACCACTATCATTTGTTGGCTAGATCCTAATTTGTTCCAGAACAGATAATTATGCCTTGAGTTACTAGGCAAGTACTACTTTCATAATTAGCCAGAGGTAGAGTGGCAATTTGGTTGAGTCAGTTTTGGTAATCCATATCCTTTTCACTGAAACTTGCCTCTCTTCCAGCCCAAGACAACCTGGCTCAACAACCTAAGCCTTACTCTGAAATGAGATGCTGGTTGATTCTAAAAGTTGTTACAAAATTACCACTTACTGTCCAGGAAGCAATCTGAAGGAGCCGTAAACTCAGAATCATTCCAAAATTCAATATTCCCAACTCATCAGCCCAGTGTTCGGAGAAAAAAAGCTTAGTGCTTTCGCACTCAGTGTCTTGGAAGGAAATAGAGACACGCTCAGCTGGAATGTTGAAGGAACTATTTATTCACAGAAGTGAGGTGAGGATTAAGAACCCACGAGGGATTCTGAAAGCATTCAGGGACTACAACAGCAGGAAACTGTTTCCACCTTCAGGCCCAAAAAGAGGGTAGAGGAGAAAAACAGTGTAATCAAAGGCATGTCAGAACTGAAGGACTGGGAATCTCAGAAGGATAAATCCGCGGCTGGAACCATGAAGTAGAGGTAAAGTGGGCGGGGTGATGGCATAGAAGCACCTTGATGTCTAACTCTTCTGGCTCTATTGTCTGCTGAGGAAACTTCCCATTAGAGGAACCTAACTAAAAGTCAAGTCAAGGGAGCTTACTAACACAGCCCAGACCAGAAAAGAAGCGGAAAATGGGCAGAGGGTGGAGAATTAGCTCAAAGACCTTGCAAAACAATGGCGTTTCTGGTGCTTCCACGGAAGGCTAAGGACTATCTTGTAAGTCCTGTGGGTGCAATTGGTGTGAGGTCAGAGGCACCCTGGTAACCAGCACTGTGTATCTAAAACTCATAATCGTTCTTGGTCTCCTCTCTCAGGGGGAAAAGCACCTTTACACTGTCAAACAGAATTTTTCACTGATGGTTCTGAAACTACTTGCTGATATCATAAATTCATTTCCAAAGGCAGCATTTTTATTTCTCTCATAGAATGGCAGAGCATTATGTGGGAATACTGGAAATGTGAGGGTATCCTGCAATGCATCCCCCAATACCATGCTAATGAAAAAGAAAGGGAGAAAAAATACTTAATCTAGCCATACCCTGATCCTCAATATAGACTCTAGTTTCAACTCCTTTGTAATCAATGATGCACAAAGAACCTCATTTATTTAATTGAGAGGAAAAAGGAGTAAAAACAAAGGAGAGAAGATTGAAGGAAGGATGCTAGCAAAGACTCTTCACCTACATACAACCATTTTCACATCCAAAATGTAATTTGCACATATTCAACAAGGAAACGTGTTTCAAAAAGTAATTTAAATTTAAGCTAAACAGCTGGTCTGAAACAAAAGCATTTTTGCCTCCAAGCATTTTTTTTAATATAAAGTTTTGAAGAATAGTTCCTAAAACACCCCACAGCACTGTTAGTGAAAATTATATGCTGCAGCGGGTATGGTGACATAGCCTAGCATATATTCACCCAATATTGCTCCATATAAAGAACAGGGAACTAATGTCAACAGTAATAATTTAAAGACAAAGTGTAAGAATTATTCCAGAAACCTATGCATACACAGACTAAAAGTTGAACAGTAAGCTGGAGTATTCCTCTTGCCAGCAGATAAGTATACCCTAGAGATCTGTATAAGAATCCCCTAACCCTGGGAGGATGCGACTAGAAAAACAAAATTATAATTATATGAGGTATGAATTGCTCTGGGACATGCAAGGTACATGTTATACCACAATCCCTTAAGTGTTTCAAGTGAATTAGAAGAAGCTCAATTCCCCACTCACTCAAATTAGCAGGAAGACATAACAGTCATTTTGGGCTTTCTGCACCCTCATAGGATTGCCAAAATAGATAGATCAGCAGATCAATATATCAACAGATAGATAAAACTGACCTTCCAGCCTTCCAGTTTTTTGAGCAAAGAAGACCCTCCATCTGTGGCTGCCACAGCTGCCATTTGTTCTTTGGGGCCACATGATGCTACTGTGAAGCACTAGTCTCTCACCATATGTCCAAGCTGTCATGCCATCTGTGGCCCAAGCCAACAAGCTCCATTTGTTGATGGGCAGCTCCCTAGCAGCTTCACTCACTTTCAGGCCAAGCCTGGCCACAGGGAGGCTTTGCCTGCCCCTAAGGACACAGCTCTGTCCTCACAGGCATCCCCTCAGACTCCTGAGCCTTGGAGTTGCAGCATCTAAATGAGTTCAGGACCTTCTACCTCCCAAGAAGACTATGACCGTTTCCTCCACTTACTCGTGGGGATAAACACAGGTAGACACCTTTTTCTCCTTTCAACACTATAAACCCAGATTCGTTTGTTCTTCTCCCTTTTTGGGAAAATTAGGCCTAATTGTTTTAATCACCTTAAACACACCACACACCACAGAAGTCTTCTTAATGGCTTTTTTTGTTTCAGAAGGGTCCACACTAGCCTGCCTGTCACCATTGCCAAAGTGGAAGACACTCTGTGGATAAGAAAAAGTCAGGTATTAGCAATCCAAAGATTCCTGGGGGGAAGAAAAAAATCATTTTCCTTCCCCCCGATGAGATTACTACAAGAGAAAATGAAGCACATAATTTTTCCAAAGGTCGCCCTGCTCTACTAAATAAATGATAAATCTATTTGTTCATTCACTTCTTCAAAAATATTTACTGAGCTCCAGCTATGTTTCAAGCAGTGTGAAAGGCAGATAGAAAGTGAGAAAATAAAGTTTGTTCCTGCTATTATGGAGTTTATAGTCTCAAGTTACCATCATACAAACCGATAGGCTCATCTCTGGAGAAACAGAAACAGTGCAAGGCACCAGCCCTGTGTGAAAAGCTCAGGTAGGATCTGTACATAAAATGATCTATGCTAAAACCGAAAAGTGCGTACAGTAGGTTCCATACACAATTCTAAGAGTGACTGAACAATTGCCAGATTTGAGGAAATTAGAAGTAATTCCAGGAGGGATAAGCATTTAAGTCAGAACCTAAGGAAGGTGAAGAACCTTGAAAAAATGAAAAAACAAGGAGGAGAAGAAACTCCCAAATTACATAAAAAGTGAGAAAGTGCCTGAAAATTCAAGATATTCAAAGAATTTTGTTTGTTTGTTTTTGTTTTTGTTTTTTTGTGGTATGCGGGCCTCTCACTGTGTGGCCTCTCCTGTTGCGGAGTATAGGCTCCAGATGTGCAGGCTCAGTGGCCATGGCTCACGGGCCCAGCTGCTTCGTGGCATGTGGGATCTTCCCGGACTGGGGCACAAACCCATGTCCCCTGCATCAGCAGGCAGACTCTCAACCACTGCGCCACCAGGGAAGCCCCCAAAGAATTTTTAAGGGGAGCAAAACACACTTACTTGAATTTTGTTTTTAAAGGAATGTTTAAAATACACAGATTCTCAAATTTTATCTATTGCTTCACTCTTTAGGGAGCTGCTCTTAGCTATGTTTTCAACTAGGAAGTATTAGAGAAACTCACAACCCATAAAACTATCCCTCAATTTTATTTTATCAAGAAAAATTATGCTCCTCTCTGCTTCTTCCTCATCTGGAAGAATTAGGTAGAGAAACTCCCCTTCCAAAAACAAACACTTCATATAATTCCAATAGAAGAGTAAATTGGCATGATATTTCTGAAAGATAATTTGGCAATTAGCATCAAATGTCTAAAAATGGGTAAACCATCTGGACTTATAAATCCACTTTTAAGAATTTATCTTGAGAAATATTAAAAATATTCACAAAGATTTGGGGTGAGGATATTCATTATAATGGTATTTGTAAAAGGAAAATAAATTTAAGGCAACTTAAATATCAAAAGTCATAGATAAGGCTAAATAATTTATAGTATAGTCATATGAAAAAGTGATCTTGAAAATATTTAAGGATAAGTGAAAAAATCAGGTTATAAATTATGAACCATATGATCTCAAGTATATAAAATATTACATGTATATAATATACACAGATGGAAAGAAAAATATCAAAAATAATAAGATGTTATCTACTGCTGGTAGCATTATGAGTAAAATGTTTTTCTTCCTTATGCTTTCCTGTATTATTTCAAATTTTCTATAACAGATATGTATTGGGAAAGACAGTATTGTGTATGCAGTCTTTTGACCCCCATTTGACCACAAAAGAATGGGCCTTGAACTGGAACACTTCCTTACCAAGACATAGCATCCTCTCAGGCTGTGCTGGACTTAGTACCATATGTGAGAGTATCTTTCCCTGTTTCAGACTCAATCTATGCTCCTTTGCTCAGCTTAAGCATGTACATCATATGGTACCTGGCCAACCCTACTGCTATATGTGTCCCTTTGGGGAGGGAACGGGGTCCTTCATTCTGCTGCACAAGAGGGATGTGAGCAAATCAATTGCCTTGCATCAGCCATACTGATATACACATAAATATGAATGGTCTAAACAAATCAATCAAAAGAGAAATTTTCAGATTAATGAAAAAAACAAGATCCAACTCTATGCTATCTATAAGAAATCCACTTTAAATATAAAGACACAGATAAATTAACAGTAAAAGGATGGAAAATGATACACCTTCTTACCACTAGCCAAAATAAAGCTGCAGTAGCTGTATTAATATCAGACATACAGAATAAGAAATATGATCATGGGTAAAGACAGACATCAATAAAAATAGAACGGTCAGTGATCTAAGAATACATAAAAATCCTAATTGTGCAGACACATAACAACAGAGCTTCAAAAATACATGAAGAAAAAAATGATAAAACTGACAAATCTACAATTATAGAAGGACAGATAGAACAGATAGATAGAAAAATCAGTAAAGATATAGAAGGCCGGAACAGCTGTATTAACCAACTTGACATAATTGACGTTTATAATACACTTCACTCTACAACTGCAAATTACACATTCTTTTCAAGTGTACATGGAACATCCACCAAGATAGATAATACTATGCAAAAAAATCAAATATCAACAGCTTAAAAGAATAGAACTCATACAGGGCATTTTCTCAGAGCATAATTGAATTTAAATACCAATAACAAAAAGATATCTAAAAAATCCCCAAATAGTGAGATTAAAAAATCCCCAAATAGTGAGAAATCAAATGAAACCCTTCTAAATACCTCCAAGTAGAAAGGAAAGTCTCAAAAAATATTTTTAACATTCTGAACTAAATGGAAAGGAAAACAAACCATGCCAAATTTGTGGGATAAAGTTATAGCAGTGCTTAGAGAGAAAGGAATAACATTAAATACTTATATTAGAAAAAAATGGCATTAAATCAGTAAGTTAAGTTTTTTCCTCAAGAAACTAGAAAAATAAGGGCAGATTAAATACAAGGTAAATGGAAAGTAGAAAATAATTAAGAACAGAAATTAATAAGATTGAAAATAAAATCTATAAAAAAATCAGTGAAACTAAAGCTGGTTCTTTGCAAATACCTACAAAATTGATATACCTCTAGCCAGACTGATAAAAAGAGAGAAGAAACAAATTGTCAGTATTAAGTATGAAACAGGTGACATCATTAGAGATCCCACAGACATTAAAAAGGAAAATAAGAATACTATGAACAGCATTGTATTTCTAAATTCAACAACTTAGATGAAATGAATCAATTCTTGAAAGACAATGAAAAAGAAACCAATCAATTGAAACCAAATCAAAAAGAGATGGATAACCTGGATAGTCTTATAGCTCCTAAGCAATTAAATTCATGGTTAAAAACTTTCCAACAAAGAAAATCCAGGCTGAAATTATGTCACTGCTCAATTTTTCCAAACATTTAAACACAATAATGATACCAACTTCACACAATCTCTTTCAGAACAGGAAAAAGAAACAGTCTTCAACTTTTTTTTTTTTTTTTTTTTTTGCGGTACGCCGGCCTCACTGTTGTGGCCTCTACCGTTGCGGAGCACAGGCTCCAGACGCGCAGGCTCAGCGGCCATGGCTCACGGGTACAGCCGCTCCACGGCATGTGGGATCTTCCCGGACCGGGGCACGAACCTGTGTCCCCTGCATCGGCAGGCGGACTCTCAACCACTGCGCCACCAGGGAAGCCCGCTCTTCAACTTTTATTGTGAGGTTAGTATTACCCTAATACCAGAACCAGATAAAAATAGTACAAAAAAATGAAAAATGCAGACCAATAACTTTCATGAACATATATGCAGAAATCTTGAACAAAATATTAGCAAATTGAATCAAGAAATGTTTAAAAAGAGCAATACTTCATGACCAAATAGGATTTATCCCAGTAATACAAGACTGGTTAAAAGAATCAAATAGTGTTATTCACCATATTAATAGACTAATGAAGAAACGTTATTTGAGCATCTCAATAGATGAAGAGAAAGCATTTGATAAACTTTTACATCTATTTATGTTAAAAACTGTCAGCAAACTGATAAAAGGCATGTACAAGAACCTACAGTTAACATTATACTTAATTGCGAAAGACAATGCTTTGCATTGATATGCAAAGCAACACCTGAAGCCCACTCCAGAAACTAAGTGAGGCTTGATGAGCCTGTAGATTGGCTCACATTTGTCTGTTTACAGAGTAAACCTTACATCCAGGGAACGAAGAGCACCACTAGCAGAAGACTTTGCAGAACCCTTTCATTTGATGCATTGTTAAGTTTTTTAATGTGTGTGTGAAATGTAGAGAGATGTAAAAGAAATAAATTAGGAAAGACTACTAAGATTAGGAATTAGGATCAAGAATTAGGATTCCTAAGATTAGGAATAAGGTAAAAATGTCCTATTTTACTACTCTTATTCAAAATCATATTGGAAGTAATAGCCAGTGCAATAAAGCACAAAAAGATATAAAAGTATACAGTTTGGAAGAAAAGAAATAAAACTCTCTTTATTCAAAGATAACATGATTATCCCTGCAGAAAAATCTAAAGAATTTCCAAAATAACTTAGAATATAAAAATGAAATTAGCTAGTTCCCAAGATGCATGGTCAGTATAAACAATCAATTGTATTTATATATATTAACAGTGAATATTTAGAATATAAAATTAAAGAACCATTTATAGCATAAAGTACATATGAATATAAAAATTATGTATAGACTCTGTATACAGAGTCTGTATGTAGACTCTGTATGCAGTGTTTTGTATTGCAAAACACTGATGATAAGTAGCAAAGATATAAATAAATGGAAAGATTAACCATTCTCATAAATTGGAAGAATCAATTTTGTTAAGACATCAATTCTCCCCCAATTTGATCTACAGTTTTATTGCAATCCAAATTAAAATACTCATAATATTTTTTGTAGATATTATCAAAATTCTAAAATTTATGTGGGAAAAGAAAGGAAATAGGATAGCCAAAACAATTTTGGAAAAAAAATACAAAGTAGAGGGCACACTACAATGTTCATGACTTACTAATCAAGAGTGTGATATTAGCAAAAGGATAAACACATAGATCCATGGAAAAGAATAATGTGTCCAGAAATAATCCTGTACAAATATAGTCAAATAATATTTGACAAAATGAAAAAGCGTTTCAAAAAAGAGAGGATCATCTTTCCAACAAATGGTGCTTGAAAAACTGAATACCTAGAAAAACATGAACCTAGCACATACCTCATCTTTTATTCAAAAATTGACCATAGACCTAAATGTAAAAAGTAAAACTCTCAAAATTCTAGAAAAAAAAAAGGAGAAAATCTTCTACACCTTGAGTTAGGCAAAGATTATTTTAAAATATGATACCAAATGTTCAATCCATCACGGAAAAATGATCCACTGGGCTTTATCAAAATTACGAACCTCTTCTTTGTGAAAGACACTGTTAAGAGAATGAAAAGACAAGCCATGAACTGGGAGAAAATATTTGCAAATCACAATTCTGACAAAGGATTTGTATACACAATATATAAAGAACTCTCAAACTCAACAAAAAGAAAACAAACAACCTAATTTTTTTAAATGAACAAAGGATTTGAACAGTTAACCCAGAAAATGTCCACATGGAAAATAAGCATATTTAAAAATGCTCGGTATCACTAATCATTACAAAAATGTAAATTAAAGCCACAATGTTATATTAATATACATTCATCAGAAAGGCAAACAAGGGGGACTTCCCTGGTGGTCCAGTGGTTAAGAATCCACCTTCCAATGCAGGGGATGCAGGCTTGATCCCTGGTTGGGGAACTAAGATCCCACAAGCTGTAGAGCAACTAAGCCCACACACCGCAACTACTAAGCCCCGGCACTCTAGAGCCCATGTGCCACAACTAGACAGCCCACGTGCTGCAACTAATGAGCACACATGCTCTGGAGCCCACAAGCCACAACTAGAGAGCCTCTGCGCTGCAACTACTGAGCCCACATGCTCTAGAGCCTGAGTGCCACAACTAGAGAGAAGCCCACATGCTGCAAAGAAGAGCCCGTGTGCCGCCACGAAAGATTCCACATGCCGCAACAAAGATCCTGCATGCCACAGCTAAGACCCGACACAGCCAAATAAATAAATATTTTTAAAAAAAGAAAGGCAAGCAAAAACCCTGACTACATCAAGTTCTGAGAGGATATGGGGAAACTCTTGTATGTTGCTGGTGGGAATGTAAAATGTATAACCACTTTGGAACAAAAGCAGCTTGACTGTTTCCTATAAAGTTCAGTATATATTTACCATATGAACCACCAATCCCAATCCTAGCATTTACCGAAGAGAAATGAAAACTTATGTTCACACATAAACCTGTACAAGAATATTTATAACACCTGTGTTCATAATTGTCAAAAACTGGAAATCACCCAGATGGTCTTCCACCAGTGAGTAGATAAATAAAATGTGGTTCACACATACAATAGAATACTACTAAGCAATAAAAGAAGAATTTTTGATTCATGTAACAGTATGTATGAATCTTAAATAAAGTTTGCTAAATGAAAGAAGCCAGAAACAAAAGGTTGTATGATTCCATTTATATGACTTTCTGGAAAAGAAAAAATAATAAGAATAGGAAACAGATCAGTAGGACTGGGGATAGAGGGTAAACTTGACTATAAAAGGATAGAAGGAGAGAATTTTTGAGGTGATAGAAGTGTTCAACATCATTATCATGTGGGTAGATACACAGTTCTCTGAATATGTCCAAACCCATGAAAATGTACACAACAGAGAATAAATTCTTCCTTGTGTACAGTATTGATACTATGTATAAAATAGATAACTAATGAGAATCTACTGTATAGTACAGGGAACTCTACTCAGTGGTCTGTGGTGACCTAAATGGGAAGGAAATCCAGAAAAGAGGGGATATATGTATATATATAGCTGATTCACTTTGCTGTACAGTAGAAACTAACACAACATTGTAAAGCAACTATACTCCAGTAAATTTTTTTTTAATTTTTTAAAACATAAAAATAACCAGGAATAAAGGGAACACAAGATAGAATGCAAATTGTAATAAATGAATTTAAGTGAATTACAAATAAATAGCATAACCCTGGTGAAAGGAATGGGGAAAGAAAGAACTAACCTAAATTAACTTTTTAAAAAATATTTATTTATTTTTGGCTGTGTTGGGTCTTCATTGCTGCACATGGGCTTTCTCTAGCTGCGTCGTGTGGGTGCTGCTCTTCGCTGAGGTGCACAGACTTCTCATTACGATGGCTTCTCTTGCTTCGGAGCCCGGGCTCTAGGCACGCGGGCTTCAGTAGGTGTGGCACGTGGGCTCAGTAGTTGTGGTTCGCAGGCTCTAGAGCGCAGGCTCAGTATTTGGGGTGCATGGACTTAGTTGCTCTGTGGCATGTGGGATCTTCCCAGACTAGGGATCAAACCCGTGTCCCCTGCATTGGCAGGTGGATTCTTAACAACAGTGCCACCAGGGAAGTCCTTAACCTAAATTAACTTTGAAAAATAGTATTTTCACAGGATACTGTTAAGACTAAAGACAAAAGAACCATACACAAAAACTGTACTGTAGCTGGTAAATTTATTTCTTACAGGGGTATATGTCAACAATTAAAAAAAAAATTTCTGTGTATACTAGAGTTGAAAAATCAATAAATATAGATAATAAGAGCCATGTTTCTCACTATTGGAGAAATGTTACAAATAAGGAAAGGGAGAAGGCTAGAATGAACCCTACAGTGTTGGATTGGAATCAGAAATATCAGAATAAACTCAGTTTTTACTTTATACTGAGAGATATATAAAGAAATAAATAATGTGTATAGTAAGATATATCAACATCATGTTAACTGTGACATGTTGCACTGAGAAAGGCACAACATCATTTCTGTGGTGTTCCTGACAAAAATGGACAACCTAACCTAAGCATAGGAAATATTAGACAAACTTAAATTGAGGGAAACTTGATTAAATAACTATTCTTCAAAAGTGTTCTGGTCATGAAAGATATAAAAAGATTGGAAAGTACCACAGAAGGAAGAAGACTAGAGAGAAATATAGCTAAATGCAATATGAGATTCTGGATTGGATCCTGTAACAGTAAAGGACAAGTCATGGGAATAATGGTGAAATCAGAATAAAGTCTGTAGTTTAATTAATAACATTGTACCAATGTCAACTTCTTCATTTTTGTACTATGATTATGTGAAATGTTAAAGGTACAAGGGAACTCTCAGTAGTATTTTTGCAACTTCTTCATGAATCTGAAATTAGTTGGAAATAATTTTTTTTAAACTGGTAAGGAAATGACCCTGGGTAGCCTAGGCCATGTATCTAGAATGGAGACACAGCATATTTAGTCACAGCAGCCAGATTTATAGCTAGGTACACAACCTTGACCATGAAAACTGAGGGTCAATTAAAGATGGATATCAAAGAATCAACAGCTAATTCTGTGGCCCAGGTAACCAAAGCATAGCATATGGAATGAGGGACGATTGTGTCACGATTTAGTTCAGAAACACAAAACATGGAAACACAGGTCTCCTGTGTCACTCTGGTCTCCTGACTTCAGTAAGTAGTGCCAATGCTTTCCTGAATGGTCTCACAACACCATCCTGACAAACCCTGTATCTAGCACAGGCCAGTAAGTTTGTCACTACTCTCTTGGTTAGTGGTCTCTTCCCTTAATCCCTTCTGCATGGAATAACTTTACCAAAATGACACTTATATCTCATATCTCTCTACTGTTCAAGAGACCAGAATAATTTCCTGACACCTATTCCACTGCAAATGATGGATTCATAATGAAATTTATAAATTCTTTTTCCTAGCTTACCATACATCTTATAACTTTATTCTTTCAAATATGCAAACGAGGTCTAATTATACCAACTGTTTTACTTCTCCCTTCATAAGTCATTAATCTCTGCATCCAAGCGACTCCTTCTCTTATTCACTGAGTCCAATCCTATCAGCTTAGCCACACTCATCTCATTTCATGCAAAAGGCAGAATGAGCTGACTTCCCGGGTCCCTTTAGATTCTGTCTGTACTGATCTGATGCAAACTGTATCACCTACTTCACTTACATTGTGTTATTTATGTAATTTCATCCCATCTAATTGTTTCTTGTGTGTACTCGTCTCCACAACTAATGTATTATGGAAATAAATTTTTAATGGATTACAGCTACATATAAAATGCATCCCATATGGCAAAAGATATTTGCTTTGGAGTCTCAAAAGCTATAACAAACACAATACAAATTTTCTCTAAAGTATTTCCTACCACTAATTAAATTTTTCATTTTCTATATCACACAAGTTATGAAAATTCATGACAGAAAAAAATTTTTTAATCATCCTTAGTCCTACCACAGAAAGATAAATGTTGTTAGCAGGTAGATATATAGTCAAGACTTTTTCTTATTAATATGCATAAATATTTATTCATATACAAATATTTTGTAACTTGTTTTTCTCATTAACAATATATTGCTAACATCATTCAAAACCTATACATATGTGCTTATACATTCATTTTCAATTACTACATGGTATTTCATTGTATGGATTACCATAATGAATTCACCCAAACCCATATTATTGAACATTTAACCTCTGTCCAGTTCTTCTGCAATACTAACAATGCTATAAGGCATATCTCTATAAATACATCCTTCATCAGTGGTCTGAGTATTTCCACAGACGAATTTACTAAAAGTGGAATTACTAAACCAAAAATAACATGCATTGAAAGGTTCATAATACATAGCACCAATTTCTCTTCAGGAAAATTTGTGCCAATTTACATTTTATTAACTGTACGTATGAGTGTTCGTTGTCAGCACATTTTCACTGATAATGAATGTTATTCTTTTTAAAACATCTCATTAGCCTTTTATGTCATGGTTTGCTCCACTAGTACATTTCTCAAAGTCATTAGTAAGATTAAACTTTGACTTCTAGTCACTACCAACTACCCATCCATGCCTTCAACTTAGACTTGTAAGGATATTTTTTAGAGATGTCATTCAGATAATTTTACACAGATCCCCTTCTCTCCATCTCCATTGCTACCTCACTGTTCCAAGCCACCATCTCCTAAGCCATTGGGGCAACTCTTTAAAAAGCCTCCTAAGGAGCCTTGCTTTATATTCCTACCTACCTGTCCATCCACTAGACAGCGGCCACAGAAATCCTTCTACAATATATGGCACATATCAGGTCATAGCACTGTACTTCCTGATGCAAACCTTCCAATGCTTCCCAGATCAGCAACAAAAAATTTAAATGTCCTTCTTAGAGACTACAAAATCTTGCTTGTTGACCATAGATCTCTGACTCAGGGGTGAATCCAAACTTTGAGGAACCTAATGTTTACGGAATTTGATGGGCCCAATTCAAGAAAAATAATACAAAATTAGATTCAAGGTCTTGCAAGAACTGATGCGAATGTGGGGCACTGAAGCTTACACTTTGCTACCTTTGTAGTAAAGTTGCATCTATCTTGACCTCGTATCTCGCGACACTCTCTCCTTCACTCTTCTTCAGCCGCACTGGACCTCTTTGATTCTTCTTAACACTTGCATTTGTTATTGCAGCTACCTGAAATGCTGTTCCTCCAAATCTTCTTCTGGCTGCTTCCTCCCTGTTATTCAGATCTCAGCACTACTGTCATGTCTTCAGGGAGGTCTTTCCTGACACGCAATAAAATACAGCTTCGTACCACCACTGCTAGTGCCTCTCCCCCAGGAAGCCTCTTCATTACAATATTCTATTTTGCTTTTTATAGTCCTTTATCAGTATCTGAAAGTATCTTGTTTGTTTATTCATTAATTTGTGGACTATGTCTCCCCTCACTAGATCCCAAGAGAGCAAAGATTGTGTTAATACTCTTGCTTTCGTGATCTTCAGTGCCTCAAAAATGTGAGACACATTGTACTTGCTGAATAAATATTTATAAACTGAGTAAAAGAATGTATGTATGGATGTATGGATGTATGGATGGATTAATTGCATTCTAGCCATGTAGGTATCTCCCTCAGATCTGGTACTATTTCTACTATACATCTTTCAGAAATTTCTCAAAATACCTAGCCTGTTGATGGCAGCTTTACCTCTTCATCCCCACTGATATAATCTATGTGGGTATTTTTTCCATTTCTTATTGATTGTATTAGTAATTTAGGAAAGGTGAGAATTAAATGTGAGAATGCAAATGACTATCGGAAACTAGAAAATTCTCGTCCGATTTTAAAGTTTTCCATTTTTAACTTTAAGCAGTTAGATTGTAGGCATGATGTGAACAATCTATAAGCAACTTTTAACAACAAATTTATTAGGACAGTTATACTTCAGCAAAATTAACATCTATCATGATATAGTACTTATTTTCATCATCTAATTCTTTTAAAACTAGTCCTTAGTTTCCCTCAGAGAATATATTGTTGTCAAATAATTTGCATTTATAAGTACATTCCTATTAAAATAATGACAGATTAAATAAACTGTTTCACCTAGGTTAGCGCACATCTCTAAACAGTGCTTAAAATCAAATTTAAGGACAGCAGGACCAAATTTAAGGACCAAAGGTTTAGGACAGCAGGAGATCAAAATTGTATTTGCCAAAATGCTCCCTGACCTATATTCCTGCTCCTTGTTAATATTCCCTGTTTATTCATGAGTTATTACATGGCTCAATCACCTTCCTCAGTATACAACTCCAGAAGTGTGATTTATCATTCACAAACTCAGATTTTCAAACTTCTTTATCTGTCTATAAAGGTGATTTCTGCAAAAGGTACATATATATCTTCTTCCTGACATTGAGCAGTAAATATTCTACCAATGACAAGGCCTCGTTCTGGTTGACAGAGGACACCGTTAACCTTTTCATCTCTGGCAGCCATTTTTAACTTCATAAGACCTAACATTGATGCATCTGTATAATGTAGATACCCTAAATATTAATCACTTTTTTAAAAGTCCATTTACCGTTAGTTTCTATTTATGCTGAGTTCTAAATTGTTTGCTATATTGTTGGTTCCCAGAAGGCTTCCTGGCATAAGCAGGAGACCAAGAGTAAAGTTTTATTGGCCTTTTCTCATTTTTTCTCAAAGGGTAGAAGATAGTCCCAAATGCCATATATCTCTGCTATAAAGTCTCAGACTCATAAAGTTAACATCATCATGAAGCGCACACCACAACTTTATATATGAAGATTTTTCTGATATGCCATCAAATATTTTCTAACCTCTTTGTATCTGTAGTTTTCTGTATTTTAAAATCACCCATGGAGTTTTCTTTGTTAATAGCGATTTCTCAGGCTTAACTCCAGACTCAATGAATCAGAATCTCCAGGTGGGGCTACAGTCATTCATATATTTAAAAGCTCCCCAGTAATTCAAATTAGCCGGGATTAAGAACAACTGTTAGAATATAAATATTTACAAACAACTCCTCCAACTTCAACACACTACTTCAGTGAAGAGTATGGGGAGTTTTGATCACAACTCACTTCCTCACCATTCAACTAACTAAATAGCTTGAAAATACTGCTGTGGGTTCATTTTATCCCCTGATTTTCCTTGTTCTCTTATCTTTCAGTGTTTTGCCCACCACCCACTAAACTGCAAATCCCTAGGAATTTCTCCTTTATACTGGGACATTGAAAGCCTTCACCTTCTCTGTTGCTAGGCTACCCTGTCTCCCTGTGGGTATGCCAGAATTTACCTCAATCTACAGCCTAGGTAATAAGTGTTTAACTGCAGAAAACGTGTATGAAAACTATGTGCCTCTTTGGTGTATCCATAGTGCTGGATACCTGGCAGAAACGCAATAAAAGTATTAAAAACAAATCCTTACTCCAATCTATAGACCCTAAATTTTAGGAAACGTTTGATTGACAAATAAGTTAAGATAAGATGATGGCTTTGTAAGTTTTCTCTATTCATTCATTTTCAAAGGTTTGTGCAAGTTGCTGGAACGTATTTAAATAGAACTTATTCTAAGTAATCAATGTTTACACAAAGATAGTTTACACTACGGCTCTACTTGATTTAAAAATAATTACCTCAACTATTCAAACAGAAGGTATTATGTCACAATGTTAACAGTTTCCAAGTTAAAGCGTGAGTATCTAGCTCCTGACCAAAATAACACAGTAGGAGCAACTCTGAGATGGAAATGACAGTGGATTCCTCCTCTAAGTTAAATATTCTGAAAATCACTGACACCTTTATCCAAGGTTAACACCACGGTTTTTAGGCATCGATGCTTGTTCCATTTCTCACTTAAATCTGTATCCTGACTGATGGCATTCTGTGATAAATACATTCATTATTCAAGAGCTGAAAGAGGAGTCATAACTTAGAAATTGAAGAGGAAAAACATGGAAAGCCCATATTGCTTGAGCTGTCCCAGTTTCAGCATGGCTACATTAGCAGAATTTATAGAATTAATTTGAGATTTACTTTACTTGAATGCCATGATTAATGCTAAATGTAAACTTCAAGTTACCACAAGTGAACTTAATTCTACATCAGTAAAGACATATGTTTTAATTAAAATGATGATCTGAGATAATTCAGTGTTTACTAATAGATAGATGGTGACCTTATTCTCCTTGGATTTTTCATTTAACTGAGGAGACAGGAGAAACTGAGAGAAGACCAAACAGGCTTTTTTGCACACTAGTACTTCTAGCCTGTTTTCCTCCTAAGAACGTAAAATATCTCCCTCTTAATTCCTCTCCATCAGCAGATTGGTAGATATGCTTCTTTCTCAGGGGATTCAATGCTCTGTGGACAGAGAACTGGAATCTCTAACCAGACATGTAAACTTAGGATAATCACTTAAATTCTCTGTGTCTGTTTTGCATCTGTAAAAAGGCATATTTATTTGGAAACTCTTCCATTTCTACACCCCAAGGATAATATAAGAATTATATGACATTCTAAGGGTAAAAGCTCCTGGAAAAGCTAACAAGCACTACAAAAACAAGGTAGAGTTTATGGCATTTTTATTCTTGCACTCTTCTTTTTTTTTTTTTTGCGGTACGCGGGCCTTTCACCGCCGTGGCCTCTCCCATTGCAGAGCACAGGCTCCGGACGCGCAGGCTCAGTGGCCATGGCTCACGGGCCCAGTGGCTCCGTGGCGTGTGGGATTTTCCCGGACCGGGGCACGAACCCGTGTCCCCTGCACCGGCAGGTGTACTCTCAACCACTGCGCCACCAGGGAAGCCCTTGCACTCTTCTTAAATGCATGCACTACCTCTTTGCTAGCCGTCAAAGTACTTCGGATTTGTTTCTTTCCAAAACATGAGATCACGTACCCATCCACCTAGATCAGAGTTTCTCAACCTTGGCACTATTTATATTTAGGGCCATGTTTAGTTGTAGGGACTGTTCTGTTTAGCAGCATCTCTGGCCTCTACCTACTAGATGCCGGTAGCACCCTTCTCATCGTGATGATGAAGAATGTCTCCAGATGTTGCCAAATATCACTTGGGGGTGGGGGTAGCAAACCACCCCCAGTTGAGAACCACTGACTTATATCTTAATTTATACATGTGCACATAAAAATCATTTTCTTAAAAGTACATCATACTTTATAAGATATGCTTAAGTATGTCAAGTAATAAATTATATATGTATATACATAAATGTTCATGAAAAGAATCAGTGATGATGCTGTCAAATCCATTATTAGCACACTAGATGTTATTAAAATATGACTTAAAGGGTAAGAGACATGTGAAACCAAGCAATTTGAAAAGTTACACAAAAAAACTATCAAGGTAAGAGCACAATATTAGAAATTCTTAGCAATATAATATTCGAATATGATCAGATACCATGTCATCAAAGCTTAAATGGCAAATAAGAAACAGATAATTAGGTCAATTTAAGATTAAGCTTTTTTCTAAATTGCTAAAGCAAAAACTGTAATGTCATCAGATGACACCAATCAATTGTGTGTGTTTGGGATGATTAAGGCTTAATTATATAACAATGAAGAATGAGAACAATGGCCCAGACTCTTAATATTCTGTGGATTTCACAGTCAGCTCTTGAAGTCTCCATTATTTAATGACACTCTGTTAGGACTAAAATACAAGAAAAGAAAATATATAATTTCCTCACATTTTATGGTTTTTATTACTATTGTTTTGGCAGCTCAAGTATAGCAGCCATCTGGTTCTTCTGCAGAAGCATAATAATGGTAGCAGTGTGGTCCACTGTGAAAACCATCATGAACTGAAAACAATGATAAGTTCCCCCACCCCGCTAGAGCTAGAGATCAGGGAGAGAGTGAGAGAGAGAGAGCCTCACTTCAAAGTCAGGCAAAAGCAAAGCAATACAAGGAGGTAAGAAGATTGATGCTACATTTTCTACTATGTAAGCAGGTACCACACTCATTCTTAAGTCTTACTTATTATCTTATTTCTTTAAAATAAAAGCTCTATTTTACAGGCAATGATAGTTTATAAATGCCCTCTTATTTCTCCCTCAGACATTTGAAAAAGCCACTAAAAACAGCTAGGTAAGTCTGACTCCTACTTAACTCTCTTCTGTTTCATGTGATTAAAAAATCCGGATATTACATCTAACATTAGATATAATTTTTCTCCCTGCTCTATAGCTGTAAAACGAATGACTGACCCAATCATAGGTTCTGCATTGAGTAAAGATTAAATAACTTTTATTGAGTAGGCACTATAGAACAGACATTTTGCTAAGTATCTCCAGATATTATCTTGTTTAATCTTAGTGCCAGATTAGGCAGAACTGGTCATTATATGAGAAGTAAGCTTGAATATGGGGGATCTTTTTGCCAGAGAATATTAACTTAATTGTGGTACTCAAGACAGAATAAAGGGGGGAGAAATGGGAGAGAAGCAGAGGGAATAGAAAACAGTTGAGGAAGCTAAAACAATCACCCAATCATCTAGGCATGAACTAAAACCTAGAATGAGAAAGTGGGAAATTAAAAAATATATAGAAAGGACATGTGTGAGAGACATAATAATAGAGGAATAGGAATTGGTAATGGGGGAAGTTGGGGAAGAGCAGTGAAATAAGCCAGGCATCAGCCATTTACTATAAAGCCAGACTATCTAATGTCAGCTGATGACTCAGAGAGCTTGACAATTAAAGAATACCTCTGCTATAAAGTCACTAGTGCAATTTTAGTTGCATTAACTATTCTAGACCTTCTTTACTATGCTGAAGTCATTGTCCATACTCCTATCACTTGTTACCTTACTTCTTTCATTTAAAAAAAATCATCAGGCACAAATACCCTCCCGGTTGTCAAAGTTCCAATAATTAAGAGTCCTGTAGATTTTTAGAGAGATAATGGTGAAGTGGAGGAAATCAGAGCAACAGCCAGCCCTAGAAGGTACACATATGCTTTGATTCCCCGATCCCTAAATTTTGGATTATGCCAAATGTAGTGGAGAAGCAAGAAAAAGAGAAAGAGGCCAGGAGGGGCAGAAAAAATGGTCATACGTGCTCTGGCTTAAAGGTCAGCACAAACTGAGAGGCAACTTTCACCAAGTGCTGCTGCAGCCTCCAACTCCACTCAATTTTATCTGGCCTTCTCTCCAGCTCCCAGGTAACAGATTCTCTGGTACAGATGTGCTTTCATTTTGATTGTTCACCTGGGGCATCCATCTAGACATGTAACTCTCGAATTAAACCACTGACAAGTTGATCCTCATACAACATCTTCCTTTCTCCCCGAAGCTGGATTATGTCTCTACCTGTTCACACATTCTCCCTTCATCTCCTATATCACAGAATGTCTCCACCTCAAAATTTAACCCTTCAACCTCTAGCCTTCTTCAAGACTTTGCTTCTTCAATTATTCCGTCTTTCACCAGAACCTTCAGTTCTTCCTGCCTTCAATCTTCCTTCTTTGTTATTTCTATTTCCTCAGTCTCTATTGACATGCATTGATTTCCTTTTATCTAAAAGAAAAGAAATGTTTATTTCATCTAACCCTTCCCTTTAGTTCTTCTAACAACATAACCTCTCACAGTAGTGTTCCACATGCAATGACCTCATGGCTTCTCTGTGCCCCCTTAGCTCTCATTAGCTTAGCTGCTTTCTTCCTCTTTCCCTCTACTGAAATTGAATTCTGTAAATTTATCAAAGACCTATTTCTTCTTTCCCAGAGTAGCACCTTCAGTTTGTAATTTCCCTATTTCTAGTCTATTCTACTCTCTCATCTCTAAATGTGGGTTTTTCTTTAGCAACTTCTTTCACATCCAGTCCATATCTAAGATCTCTCAGCTCTTTCTTTGCAAACGTCTATTATTAATCACTCCCTTATCAGTCCATCCACCATCATGGTAGTCTAAGCCATGCCAACTGCAATAGCCACCTAAGTATACTAGGGAACTCTTGAATAATCTCATGTAGTAATACAGGAAGTGTTCTTGGCCATTTGTATCTTATTATCATCTACCTACATGTAAAAGCACATGGCCTTGAAAAACTGTTACTAGAAATGCACGGTACACCTAAAATCAGATAGTTTCATTTCCCTTGAGATAATTTATATGTTATAACCGTGGAAATATACCATATCACAAGATGTTCTACAGTATTTTTGTTTTTTTGCATAATGTCATTGTGATTAGCAGTATCTCTGTTAAAGGATATGGAATTCCCCCCTCTCAGTTGTCCAAATGATAAAAGAAAAGTTGTCATTGTACGCTATCCTTGCTAATCAACTTAGTCAATTTTCTTTTCCTTCTGGGCTGGCCTGCTCCTCCACCACCTTTGGCATGATCCAAAATTGAGAAAATGAGGATAAAAATGGCAAGTAGGAGACTTCAGAAGGAAGACAGGTAGTGCAAGTTTTGAGAGACTAATGGGGAAAGCATAATGGAAGAAAAGGATGCCTGAAATAAAAGAAAAGGCATTGAGGGCTTCCCTGGTGGCACAGTGGTTAAGAATCCACCTGCCAATGCAGGGAACACGGGTTTGAGACCTGGTCTGGGAAGATCTCACATGCCGCAGAGCAACTAAGACCATGAGTCACAGCTACTGAGCCTGAGCTCTAGAGCCCACGTGCCACAACTACTGAAGCCCACGTGTCTAGAGCCCGTGCTCGGCAACAAGAGAGGCCACCGCAATGAGAAGCCCACACACTGCAACGAAGAGTAACCCCCACTCACCCCAACTAGAGAAAGCCTGCATGCAGCAACGAAGACCCAACACAGCCAAAAATAAATAAATAAATTTATAACAAAAAACCCAAAAAGTAGACTAAACACACTCCAGTATTAAAAAAAAAAAAGAAAAAGAAAAGAAAAGGCATTGAAAATCAGTTTGCCTACTTCATAATTTTCCCAAAGTCCCAAGGAGTAGCCAAAGATATGGCTCAGGGACCTTACTGTAAATGCACTCCATAAAACTAAAGCCAGAGCAAAACTAAATCTCTGAACTAAGGCACCAATGATGGACACTAGTCTTCCTCTTGGATACCCAGTACTATTCAGAACATGCACTGAAGGTTTGTCATCTTGACCTATGTCCATTCCTTCCCAGCAGGTCTGTACTTTGACTAGAATGGAAAGAAGTTGGTAGTCACTTCAGTTATCTAGAGCAACCTCCCTGACAGTGTCCCTGACAGGACACTGTACATTTTTCACCCAGTGTATCACTTATAGATTTTTTATATTGATCAGGATAGACTAACTGCTGTATAAACAACCCTAAAAATCTCAGTTTAATTAATTTAAACTCAGGTTTCATTTCTGTTCATATCACAGTCAAAGGCTGGATGGTAGGCTGTGAAGTGGAGAAGATTCTGGTCTACATAAAGAATTGGAGATCCAGGCTCCTTATACCTGTGGTTCCATCCTCCTCTAGGTACAAGGAATCCTCTCTGTTTAGCTTCCAAATGGGAAAAGAAGATCACTCTGGAGGTTTTTACAGGCCATCCTTCAAAGGAATGATATCAATTCTGTACATATTATATTAGCCTAACACCAGCCTCATAAGAAAGGAGGTTAGAAAATGTAGTCTAGTAGTGTGCCCAGGAAGAAAAGGCCTTGGATATTGGTGAACACAATCAGCATCTAATACATTATTAATCCATAGTAAGATGTTGTTTTAACCAAAGAGAAAGTATTAACACTAATGTCAATGTCATTAATTATTATTAAGGTTGTTTCTAGAATTGTGGATACCCACCCAGATTCTTTATGGGAACTGAATGCATTAGGGCCTTTCTTACACCCTAATGCATGGTCAAGCCCTCCTAAACCTTGAACTGCCTGTGCATGTCCATAAACAGGTCATCATTACACAATTGCATTGTGATATGCACACATGTCTAGTCATTATTAAAAAATGATGGACAGGCCAGTATTATCCTAATATCAAAATCATATGAAGCTATAACAAAGACAGAAAGTTATAGACTGATATCTCTTATGAATATAGATACTAAAACCTTCAAAAAATACTAGCAAACAAAATCCAGCACCATAGAAAAAGAATTATACACTATGACTAAGTGGGATTTATCCCAAGAATGTAAGGTTGGTTTCACATCTGAAAATAAATTAATATAATACACCATATCAGTAGAAGAAAGCAAAAATAGCACATGATCATCCCAATTGACCCAGAGAAAGCATCTGATAAAATCCAACAAACTTTCATGATGAAGACACTCAACAAAGCAGGAAAATAAGGAAATTTCCTCAACCCAGTAAAGTGCAACTATGAAAAAATCCATAGTAAACATCATACTTAATGATAAAAGTCTGAATGCTTTCCCTATAAGATTGGAAAAAAGACAGGATATCTGGTCTTACCATTTTCATGCAACCTTGTACTGAAGTTTCCAGCCAGGGAATTGGGCAAGAAAATGAAACAAGGCATCCAGATGAGAAAAGAAAAAGAAGTAAAACTATCTTTATTTGCAGATGGCATGATGTTGTATATGGAAAATCCTAAGAAATTCACTAAAAGACTATTAGAATAAAGTAGGTTAGCACGACTGAAGAATAAAAGATCAATATACAAAAATCTACTGTGTGTCTATACACTAACAATGAACAATTTAAAAATAAACTATAGAAAGCAATTATATTTATAATAGCATTGAAAAAAAGAAAATGCCTAGGAATGAATTTAACAAAATATAAACAAAATTTACACTGTAAAAACTATGAAACATTATTAAAATTAACTAAAACAGACATATAAATGGAAAGCCTTTCCATGTTTATGAATCAGATGATTTAATATTGTTTAGATGATGATGATACTTCTCAAATTGATCCGACAGATCCAATGCAATCCCTATTAAAATCTCAGTTACTGTTCTTTCTGAAATTGACAAGCAGCTCTTAGAATTCATATGGAAAATCAATGGACACAGAATAGTTGAAACAATCTTGGAAAAAGAGAACAAAGTTGAAGGACTCATTTTTTTATTTCAAAACTTACTACATAGTTACAGTAATCAAGACTTATGATACTGACATAAGGATAGACATATAGCTCAGTGGAATAAAATTGAGAGTCCAGAAATAATCCCTTACGTTCATGTTCAATTGATCTTCAACAAGGGCACTAAAAATAGTTCAATGAGGAAAAACAGTTATTTTTTTTCAACAAATGGTACTGGAAGTGCAAAAATCTGAAGTTGAGCCCCTTGTTTACACCATACACAGCAGTTAACTGGAAATGGATTAACTATCTAAATATGCAAGTTAAAATTATAAAACCCTTAGAAGAAAACAGGAGTAAATCTTTGCAAATTTCTCAGAGGCAACAAAAGAAAAAATAGATATACTGGACTTCATTAAAATTAAAAATGTTTTTGTTGCAAATGATAACATAAAGAAAGTGTATACAGATGGCCAAAAAAGCACATGAAAAGATGCTCAACATCACTAATTATTAGAGAAATGCAAATCAAAACTACAATGAGGTATCACTTCACACCGGTCAGAATGGCCATCATCAAAATATCTACAAACGATAAACGCTGGAGAGGGTGTGGAGAAAAGGGAGCCTTCCTCCACTGTTGGTGGGAATGTAAACTGGTACAGCCACTATGGCGAACAGTATGGAGGTTCTTTAAAAAAATAAAAATTGAGCTACCATTTGATCCAGCAATCCCACTCCTGGCATATACCTGGAGAAAAACATAATTCAAAAAGATGCATGCACCCCAATGTTCATTGCAGTACTGCTTACAATAGCTAGGACATGGAAGCAACATAAATGTCCATCAGCAGAGGAATGGATAAAGAAGATGTGGTACATATATAAAATGGGGTATTACTCAGACATAAAAAGAATGAAATTATGCCATTTGTAGCAACATGGATGGACCTAGAGATTGTCATACTGACTGAAATAAGTCAGACAGAGAAAGACAAATATCATATGATATCGCTTATATGTGAAATCTAAAAAAAGGGCACAAATGAACTTATCTACAAAACAGAAATAGAGTTACAGATATAGAAAATAAACTTATGGTTACCAGGAGGTAAGCCAGGGGAGGGATAAATTGGAAGATTGGGATTGATATACTGCTATATATAAAATAGATAACTACTAAGGACCTACAATATAGCACAGGGAGCTCAACTCAATACTCTGTAATGACCTATATGGGAAAAGAATCTAAAAAAGAGTGGATATATGTATATGTATAACTGGTCCACTTTGCTGTACACCTGAAACTAACACAACATTGTAAATCAACTATGCCCCAATAAAAATTTAAAATAAATAAATAAATGGCAGAGCTGGTTCCAGGACCTAAAAAAATAAAAGAATAAAAATAAAATAAAATAAAATTTGGATCATTCTTTAAAAAGAAAGAGTGTAAAGGCAATAGAATTGAAGAAAATATTTGCAAATCATATATCCAAAAAGAGTTTAGTACCCAGAAAATATAAACAGCTCTTACTACTCAGGATAAAAAGACCATCTAAGTTTAAAAATGAGAAAAGACTTTGAATAGATATCGCTCTGGATAAGATATACAAATGACCAATAAGCACATGAAAAGATGTTCAGCATCTTTAGTTATAAGTGAAATGCAAATCAAAACCACGAGATACAAATTCCAACCAACTAGGATGGCTATCACCAATAAGACAGATAATAACAAGTATTGGAAAGGAGAAATGGGGAGAGACCCTTTTACATTGTTGGTGGAATGTAAAACAATGCAGTTACTTTGGAAAATATTTTGGAAGTTCCTCAAAATGTAAGACATGGAGTTATCATATTATCCAGCAGTTCCATTCCTAGGGTTATACACAATATTATGAAAACATGCCCACACAGAACGTTCATAGCAGCATTATTCATAATAGCCAAAAAATAGAAAAACCCACATGTTCATTAATGCATGAATAGATAAATAAAATGTAGTATGTCCATGAAATGGAATATTATTTGGCAATAAAAAGAAATAAAATATTGATACATACTACAACATGGATGGATCTTTACAACATTATTCTGAGTAAAAGAAGCCACACATTATATGATTGCATTTGTATGAAATGCCCAGAATAGGCAAATTCATAAAGATAGAAAGTAGATTAGTGGTTGCCTAGGGCTCAGGGTTTAGTGCGAAATAGGGAGCATCTGCTGGTGGATACAGAGTTTATTTGGGGGAAGAGTGATGAAAATGTGCTAAAATGAATTGTGCTGATGGCTGCACGCCTCTGTGAATGTACTGAAAACCTTCAAATTGTAAACTTTAAATGTGTGAATGCAAAGATGTGAATTTTATTCCAATAGAACGGTTTTCAAAATAAAACTATACAACATAGCAAGAAGCAAGCGGTAGTATAGTAGGAAGTTAAACTCAGGTAACTTGGTGTGTCGAAGACAGGTTTTCTTCACCATGTAGGGTACATGCCACAATTCTGGGGCTAGAGGACTGTATGAGGCTTGATAAGATCCGCTTCGGCGCTTCCCATGACCTGGCTGGTCCTTATCCTGAACAGGTTGAATACTCAAACTTTCAACCTAAATTAGTCTGCTGTCAAGACCTGGGAGAATCCTACAATTTGAGAACACAAATCCCCAAATCTGCCATTTCCTAGCATCACCTGTTGGAAATATACCCTGTGTAGTTTTCACAGTAAATTGTCTAAGATTTAAGATTTACTTGTTCGAGCGCTCATTTCCTACCAAGCTAAAACCTCACGCCTTCGATAACTCTTTCAAAGCAACCATTTAAATATAATCTTATCAGTAAGCCCTTC
Source organism: Pseudorca crassidens (assembly GCF_039906515.1). Lineage (NCBI taxonomy): Eukaryota > Metazoa > Chordata > Mammalia > Artiodactyla > Delphinidae > Pseudorca > Pseudorca crassidens. Next base: position 50,759,316 of record NC_090298.1, read on the forward strand.
CCTGAACACCGTACAAATTAAATAACAAGAACCTTTCTCTCCACCTTGGCACTCTCTGTATATCTTACTCTAGGTTTTGGGGTTTTTTTTTGTTTTTCCCCATAATACTGATCACCATCTGATATATTACATATACATGTGGTTTTGTTGTTCATTCTCTCTCTCCTCCTCTAGAACGTAAACTTCTTCAGGTCTGTGACTGTATCAGTTAGCTTTTCACTATGACAAATTACTCCCCAAATTTAGTGCCTTAAAATAACAACCATCTATTTAGTCCACAAGTGTGTGCCTTGACAATTTGGAATGAATGAAGCTGGGAGGTTTCTCTGAGGTCAGTTGTGCTCACTCTTGTATCTGCAGTCAGCTGCTGAGTTAGTTGAGATCTGTCTGGTCCACCATGACTACTCTCTGCTCCAGGTGACCTCTCAGTCTCCAACAAGGGAGCACAGGCTTGTTCACATGGTGTTTGGGCAGAGTTCTGTGGGAGCACGTGAAGAGTGCAAGGCCTAATGAGTTCTGTACACAGATCGTAATCACATTAATTCTGACCCGTTTTATTGGTCAGAGAAAGTCACGAGGCCAGCTCACATTTAAGCAATGAGAAAGCCTCCATAACTTGATGGGAGAAACTGAACACCGCATTGAAAAAAAGGTGGACACGTGGAGGGGAATAACTGTGGCCATTTTTGTAAACAATCTACCAGAGAGACTTCATCTGATTTTCATTTTGCTGTATCCCAAGCTCCTAGAACAGTGCCTAGCCCATAGGTGCTCCAGAAATATTAGTTAAATGAATGAATGAATGAATCACCTGCCTACCACTCCTGAACAAGAGGCTGTTCCATAAATCACCCCTTCACTGTTGCAAATCTTTACAATATAGTATACGCTTTCAAGACACTACAGTGTGAATATTTGCAATTAGAATCCTGTTTCTACTGTTCTTTTAAAATTAAAACCAGCTTTCAAAGTTTGATTTCTCTCTTTTTAGTTCTTGCAAAGTCAGACTGATTGCTACCAGAGACCGTGAAGCACACCATATTTCATAGAATGCTTCTCCTCCAACTACTTTGGAGAAGTTTCAAAACACTTTCTCATCAGTCTCCACAGCCAGCCAGCCAAGTAACAAGATAGGTGAATCCTACTGTCTCCTCTTTCCTTTCCCCCTTCCTTCTCTTCCCAGCCAACCTACTTCCTTTTCCTTCTTCAAAGATGAAACCAGCTGAGACACAACAGAAGGACCACTCGCCAGTGTAAGACAGCTCCTTGAAATTCTGGCCTGGCGAACTTTCTGAAAGGCTGAGCAATTCTGCATGGTTATAGACAGGCAGCTTGGATATACCTGAGTTAGGACTGGATATGGAATTGTCTGTGAACCCAAATTATTTCCCCATCCTTGCCATTGCCACATGAGCAAAGTGATTTGGAAAATGGAATTCACTGGATATTTTGGCCTCATGGATCTAGATTTTCTAGTGATATCTAGTTTAAGGATCAAACAAGTCTGCTGTGGTTCTTGATAAGTGGACTTGAAGAGCAAACTGTATTGCTTTGCTCTTCACTTGGTCAGCTGGACAGACCCAGTCTTCTGGGCTTCAAATATCATTCTTGGCACACTGCCTAACATGGTGTGTTTGGGGTACTCTCCTTGAAAGGCTGCTGTAGTCCCTTGGAATTGTGCTCCTCCAAAAACAAAGCACACATTCTACTTTTAAAAAACACATCAGTAATCAAGGAATTGATCTGACCATTGCTCTATGAGGTGGTATTCTTCACATAATCACCCAAATGACAGATTGTTCAAATGCTGTGCCATGTGTATCAGTACCTTTACCAGCAGATCCCTTCCATCTGGGCTGGGAATTCTTTTAGCAGAGAACAAAGCCTTTTCATATTTATAGATAGAGCTGAAAAAACAAAGACCCATAGGAGAAGCAACTCTGGACTTTCCCGTTTCTGTCGTTCGCCCAAATCTCCTTGGCTCAAAACCGCACTGGCATTTTTAGCTCCCTTTCTCTTCACATCCAGGCACCAACCCTTGCCAGTTCTCTCTCTGATGCATTTGTCAGTCTTACCAGCATCCCACATTCAGGCATTTATTGTTTCACACATGCACCATTGAAATTACCTGCAAACAATACACTTCTGCTTTCATTATTAGTGGTTCCCCACTAACTAAAACTATAGTTCTTGTTTTTAACCTGGTATTATAATGCTTCCATATATGATCTCTAGCACATTTTTATGTATGTACCAATTACTATGTGAATCTTCTGCTTTGGCTAAAATGGTCTAATTAGTATTTCCAGAAGGATCTGCTATTTCAAATTTAAGTTGCATATTATTTGTGAAAATCACTGGGCAAAATCACAAACATTACATAAATGTGAATTGTTGTACCTACCCCGGTCACCCTGTTGTCACTGTTTAATGGTTTAATGAGTTTCTCCTTATTCCTATGCTCTGCCCCTTACTCTGCTCAGAACATTCTTCCTCTATCTAGTTACCTTAATCCCCATTCCTTTGGTTCTAGACTCATCTTCTCTCTCTATTCCCAGACACTTTATGTTGTTATAACACATGGGAAGTTTTGAGCCTGCATCTTTCTCTAGCATTACCACCTTCATAATCAACCCAGACTGATACACGTAGGAATACAGGTAAAAATTTCATTCCAGGTCCCCCACTTGACAGAAAGAGGGAATCAGGCTGTATTTGGCACCTCATGAAGAATGTTTGGCCTTTTATATCACTCCTCATGTATTCAGAGGTTAATCCTGGTTGCTCTACACAGCTTTCCCTACCTAACCTTCCCTACCCACGCCCAGCCCACAGTGATCTTGTCCTCTGAATCCTCATAGAGCCAAATTCCTGTGATTTGTCCTGTTTAGATGATACATATATTCTGCTGTGAGTGTTTACTTAACCATAGTAATTTATTCTTGAATACCCAAGTAGGTTGAAACTCCTTCAATGTGCCAACAGCAGCTTTTATTACTTTATAGTCCCATATTTCAACATTATCCAATAGAGCCTGACATGTGATAGCTGCTAATTTGTTATCTGGGCTTGTTAGTCACACTGGAAGCAACTGATAAAAATTCTCTCTCTCCTAATTGGAGTGTTGATAAAGGTTCAGAAGCCCTGTAGAAAACAAAAAGCCACTGTCTCCTTGGAGGAAGAGACACCAGGGAAGTGAGCAGAGGCCAAGAAGGGAAATACCCAGAATCTAGAAGACAAATGTGCCAAATGCATCATTTTACTCAAGGTCAGGGATGTGTTTATGTAACACTTTTCAAATGAAAAACCCTCAATTCCTGTCTTACCTTTTCATTATTGGGAAAATATGTATGTACATACACAGCCTAAATTAGGCTTCACACAGCTTCAGAGTGCCCTCTTCTGTGGCCATAATAGCTCTGAACTTTGTTTTCCCCTTGAGGCTTACTAGGGTTTACCCTGCCCTGCAGCCCTCATTCTGACACCAGAAAACAGTGAAATTAACAAACATAACATGGGAAACAAAAGGCCTTACTGATGATTCCAGTATGGAAAAAGAGAGCATTTGAATTAATTTTAATATAGTAAAAGATCTTACATATAAAACCCCACTATCAAATGAGACCCAGCCAGAAAGGAAGTTGCCTTTCCACTTTTAATGAGTGACAAACCCCAAAACAATGTGTTACTTCATTTGAAACCAGGGAGGCTATTTTCTTCCAGCTGGACATTGGGGGGAAGACAGAGAAGGTGGTTCATCACCACCCACTGCTTTAAAAAGGAAGCATGAGCCCCTGGTGCTTATACTAGAGGCTGCATTTCTCTTCTATAAGTCCCCCACCCTGTCCATATTAATTAGACAGATGCCTAAATCTTCACTAGTAGGTGTCAGGGAAAATGCATGGTCTCACGGCTAAAAGATGAAATGTTACCTTCTAATTCCAGAGACAGGAATTTTTAAAACAGAACTCACTCATCTACAATGAGTTTCTGTACTAAAACTAAATTTGTTTCTCTAAGTGACAGATCCCTGATGTGTATAGCAGGATCTTCTCCTGATAACTGTATTTTTTAACTTCAGCTTTAAAATTATACAAATAAATACAAGTAGACAGCGATTCTGATTAAAATAAAGATGCATGTGTTACTGATATCAGTTTATTGTAGCATTACAATGATTAAAGTCCTTTATTGTCACAGGGAAGAGTAAAGGTCAATTTTAATGCATATATACTTTACCTTAATGCAATACTTTAAAAGGAAAAAAAAAGCATCAGGGGTTCTTTAGTGCTATGCAGCTCTTTTGCACTTATTCCTCAAATTTCTCTATTGCTTTGGCAATTATATACTCCAGTTGGATGCTCCTTCCCCATTCTTGTGTAAATCCTCCAAAGCAGGAAGAACAAATGCCCAAAAGCCATTGCCATAGTTCTGTAAAAGACACAACTAAATAGAAGTCTCAAGACTTCAAATGCTGACCAAGGCATAATTTGGATGAGCAAATTTCAGACTTGAATTATTTTATATGTAGAATTTGTTCTTAAAATTTAGAAAGACATACAGCAAAGTTTGTTTTTTCATATGGCTCTACTTAAATTATTGTGAGCAAAAAAGAAAATGAATTTTCGAATAAATAACTGATGGACTGCAGAAGTCTCCCTCATGTTATCCACCATAGTCCCTTTCAAGCATTACATATGCATAGACAAACCATCCACTAAGTTCCCATAGTTCTTATACTTTCTCTATATTAATGGGAGACGATGCTTACTCTCAGTTTAGGTCCGAGAAAAAGATACCAAATGGAGCTTTGTTCGGTTTGGCAAACAATAAAATGGCTACAAGTGACAGAGCTGTCTTTTCACCTTAATTTTAACACAAGTGAACTTTTTCATTGGCAACTTTTGCAACATGGCTCTCAAAACAGCCCAAGCAATCATTCAAAAGGTACACATGAAGGGAGAGGGGCGTAAGAATCAATAATGTTGTGCAATTATTGGAAAACGAATTTAACTATAACAAACCTCTTGACCCCGGTCACATGGATGGAAATTTACATTCAAATGGAGCACCGAAAAACTTCCCTTCTGGGGACAGTAAAGATAACCAGTTTTTCAGCAGGAGTGGCAAGGCTGAAAGAATACTTTTAAGGGGAAGAAAGCTTGGAGTACTGCACATATTCAAATGGCAAGAGGCCGGTTTCCTGGCAAACCTGTGTTGCAGGGCAGTCAGGCCAAGGAGCAAATGTACAAGAGTCTCCAGGACTCTGCAGAGAGAGCACACCTAGCTAGTTCTTTAGGGCCTCATTATTTAAGGTAAGCGCCTGTGAGGTCACAGATCGGGGGCCCATTCTACTGAAAGCCCAAATTTCCCTTTTGGGAACCAAAGTCGTGGTTAACTAAGTGTCCTGGACGTCCTGCAGAACAAATCCTGTGCAGTGTTAGGATGCGCTAAACAGACCTATCTCCCTATCCGAAAAGGGCGAGGGGTGGAATTAGGAGGAAAAGAATCTGCTTCTTTTGGATAAACTTGCTCTTTCAGTTTCCAAGGGGAGTGCCAGCTAGAGCTCGGGCCCACCTGGAAAACGCCACCCCGTGGGACTTGCTGGTCTTTCTGGTCTCTAGAGCTTGGCTGGACCTAGAAGCGCCGGTTTCCGCAAACCTTAACTGTTGTTTACCCTCTCTTCAGCTGGTCCTGGGGCGTAGGCGGAGGGAAGGCTCCAGTCGGGATTAGTTTTCAGTGCGCGCTGAGCGCACGCCAGACCTCAGAGAGGGCGCAAGGCTCGGGGATTCCCTGCACGTGGCACGCCCCCCCCCCCTTGCCCCAGCGCGCGCAGCGTGGTCGGCGGGCGCCTCCCACAGTAGGTAAGTGGCGATGCCAGCCAGTTCAGACTCGCCAGCAACCTGTAATAACAGAAGTCCGCTCTCCCTTCCCAATGACTGTCAGCTTCTTTGGTGAGTGCTGACACCAAGGCAGGCAAGGGTAAATTCGTTCTACCTCGCTCTGCCCCACTGCTCTAGCCTTGTACTTACAGGTCCACTCTAAGAGACAACTTCCAGCCACTTGTTTTGAATCCAAGAAAACAAAGCATGGGGCTGTTCCCGGGCGAGTTACTCTGGGAATCTGCACCAGGAGGCGGAGATTCCCGGGGACACCTTAGGCACCGGGAAAAGCAGACCCTCCCAGATTTCCCGACTAGGAATTTAGTGCACAGGGACTCGTGAGGGCATAAAGGGAAGATGGAAAAGGAAATAAGGGATGAGACCGCAAAAACAGTGAACGTTTCTAGGGCAAGAAGGCGGGCAGGGATGGGGTTGCTGGGGAATGAAGCAAAGTCCTGAACCTTAAGTTCAAGTTGTAGCAGTGAGGCGATCAGGTGGGAGCCTTTAGTGGGCGCGGCGGCTGGGTGTACACTTTCTTCTTCTGTGTGGATTTTTTGCCTTGAACGGGTAAGGCTTAAACTTCCGCCGCGAAGATTTGGGGGCAGAAGAGGGAGGAGGCAATTGCTGGAATCAAAAGTGATTCCCAGACCAAAGTTTGAGCCAAGGTCGCCTCTCACAGACTCTAGGTTTTTCCCAGACTCTCTTGCCCCGCGGCTGTATCCTCTTTGCATGGGGCTCCCTCCTTCCCCGCTGGGAATAGAGGGCTGGGGGAGGGGGAGGGGGTCTGGAAGCAGCGCGCGGAGCAGATGTGAATGTTAGAGGAAAAGTAGCAAAGGTTTTGATTCCAGAGGGCTGGGTGGAGTGGGCCTACGCGCCAGCTACGCCTCCATCATCATCGGCGGCAGAACTTGCACTTTATGATCTTCTTAAATGCGTTTTGGAAGTCCTTGTTGAAGTAGGCGTAAATGACAGGGTTGAGCAGAGAGTTGGAGTAGCCCAGCCAGTTGATTATGGCGCCCAACAGGGTGGGCATGTGGCAGCTGCTTTCGCAGAAGGGCAGGACCAGGGCCACGATGAAGAAGGGCAACCAGCAGAGGATGAAGGTGCCCATGATGATGCCCAGCGTCTTCACCGTCTTCCTCTCGCGGGCCAGGGCCATCTTACGCTTGGCCTCGGCGTTGCGCTCATTTTTCTTCTCGAAGGAGGCGGGGACGCAGGGGACAGCACCGGCCTCGCTGGGCAGCGGCAGGTGCTCTTTGGAGTTGCCCACCCGGTGCACTTCGATCACTTCCAGGGCGGCTCCTTCGTCGCCCTGCCTCACGGCTCCATTGGCGCACGGAGCCCCTGTTGCCTTGTTCTCCATGCCCTGCCTCCAGTCTTTGCTACCCGGCTCACCATTTACGCTCTTTCTTGGCTGCGGGGCTGGCGACGCCCCAAGGCGGTTGTTGGCTACCTTCTTCTCCTCCTTCTTGACTGTCTTGCGGATGCGGAATCGCGCGGCTCGGAAGATGCGCCCGTAGAGAACCAGCATGAGCAGCAGCGGGATGTAGAAAGCGCCAAAGGTGGAGTAAATAGTGTAGCCATGGTCCTTGCTGATGGTGCACGCGTCGGGGTCCGAGCGGTCTTCCGGGGTACGCCAGCCCAGCATGGGCGGGATGGAGATGAGGAAGCCAATGAGCCAGGTTAGCGAGATGAGTGCAGCTGCGCGCCGGGGCGTCCTCTTGTTCACGTAGTCGATGGGGTCTGTGATGGCCCAGTACCTGTCCAGCGCGATAGCGCACAGGTGCAGGATGGACGAGGTGCAGCACAGCACGTCGAGGGCGATGAACAGGTCACAGGTGACCTGTCCCAGAGTCCACTTGTTGAGCACCTGGTACAACGCGGCCATGGGCAGCACCAGCACCGACACCATGAGGTCTGTGACGGCCAACGAGCCTATAAGATAGTTCGCCACGTTCTGCAGGGAGCGCTCCAAGGCTATGGCGGCCACCACGCACGCATTGCCCAGCACCGCGCAGAAGATGAGCGTGCCCAGCAGCAGAGAGGTGATCACTTGGTAGCTGAAGGTCACGTCGGAGATGCCAGTAGCGTTGGCGCGTGTCCCGAAGGGACCCTGGGACGACGTAGTGTTGTTGCCCTGTAAGGGGCTGAGCACATCCATGCCTGCGCGCCCGGCAGGGGAGGGGAGGGGAGAAAGAGCTGCGCCAGGATACCCCTCGCCCCTCCCCCTGGGGTCTTCCGCCCCTCTTTCCTGGGGAATTTCAACGGGGGAGGGGATGCAGGGACTCAAGCAGGAAGTTCTTACTGCTCAGGCGAAGGCATCTCCGAGGAACAGCTAGCTTCTAGGCGCTCCCTGGGCTCTCGTAGTCCAGCGCGCTCAGAGACTCCAGCTGGGAAACGAATTGGCTGGAGAAGAGCTCCGGGATCTCCGGGCGGCGGAAAGGTGGCTGGAACGTTTGTCTCTCGCTGTCCATTTTATTTTGCCACTGCCTAACTGGCTGCCAGGCCCGGAGTCTCCCCACCAGAAAAGAATCTCCAATCTTAGAAGTATCTGGAATAGAGAAACACCGTCCTCCACAGTCACTCTGTAACCCTCCTCTCCTTGCTTCTCTCCCTCCCTCTCTCCCACTCCCTCCTCTACTCTCTTCTCATTCCCTTAAGCCCCCTCTCTCTTTCCCTTTCTCCCACTAGTTTTCCCCTTCAGTCTCCCTCTCCCTTCTCACTTCCCTTTATCTCCCCGGTGTTGCTCCGACAGCCAGTCTACCTCTCTCCTACGCTAACCCTCCCCCCTCCCCTCCCGACACTTCCCCAACCCTGAGTGCCTCTTTCCCCTGGTTCCCCGCCCTCCTCTCCCTCTAGCTCAGCCTCTTTGCGTTCAAATCCCTTTTTGTCGATCGAGACTCAGAACTAGCTTACACGCACCCGATCCGCCGGTCAGACTAACATTACAACAAATAACTCCGCCTCCCACCCGGCCAAACTCGAGGGAAAACAAATCTAACCACGTTAATTGCTTCATATTTCTGTCAAATTCTTAAGTAGAGTCAGCATCACAGAGTGGCAATAGGAAATGAGAAAAGGAGACACACGGAGCCTGAGTGGGGAGATGGACAGTCCTGGGTCAGTCTGTAAATTATTACTAATTCATGGAAAGAAAAGGGAATGTGTCTTAGCTTTTTAAAAATCACCCCCGTTTATCATCGCACAGTCCAGACTGTCTCCTTTGGGGAGGATATTGCCTCTGCCTTTTTTTAACCTTGAGGAATTGGGGGAGAAAGTAATTATAAAGAACCGGTCAAAGGACAGGTAAACAGCTGCATCTCAAAGTGAAGAAAATAATCAATTCGGTATGCATTCTACACACACACACACACACACACACACACACACACACACACACACCTGCCTTTCCATCTCCATTGCGTTTTAAATTTCAGTGAACATTGCCATTTCCCACAGCTCCGCAGCAAGTAAATTTAGGGAAGGGAATTTTTTTGTCTTTGTGTTATAAATGAGGCCGGGCATTTTTATGGCCTTTTGCTTTTCTAACCAGAGTTTGCAGGCCTCTAGGGAGAACTTGGTGGAATCCCTGGTCGCTGGCAGCAGAGTTTCTCGTGGTCTCCGAAACTGGGTTCAGCACCTGGGACAGCTCTAGGCAATGAGGGCTATGTCGCCACCTTCCGGCAAATGCTTTAGAGCGCCATCTATAAACCCTTGTCTTGCAGAAAATAAGCAGGTATTGAAGAAATCCCACAACTTCAAGAAAGAAAACGACTGTTATCAAAAGAAAAGTAACTTTGAGTTTTATATTTTTTCTCCTCTTTTCTTCAAAAATTTCTTTTACTGTCATCTTTTGCTCTTTATCCTCTATATCAAGTCTATATTTTCTAGCTCTTTATGAAAGCCTGCAGCATATGTCATTCAAAAGTTCTATCTAGAAATACAATTTTAATAGACCTAGGCAAACATCTTCACTTGTGTTGCTTTTGTGCTAACAAAGGCTGAACTTTGGAACTCATACATTTTCACACATTCACCAATGGGGGATAAAACAATATTGGATTTTCCAAATGGGGATGACTTAACATAGAAGATAAAGAGACTGCTATGGGTTGGTTCTAAGGTTTTCCTTTACCAAGAAAACCAAATTTAATCCCATTGGCACCTAGATAAAGAATGGGATTTCTAATCCACTAGAATAGCATATAACAAACTTCACTTATACATTCTGATTACATGACTGAAGTAAAGGAAAAATACAGAATGCAATCCCAAAAGTAGATGACTCTAGATAACAGGCACAGATCCACTGCAGATAGTCTTAATATTGTGTTCAAATTTGAGCTTTAAATTCTCCAAGACCAAACAAAAGAGCAGTCACGAAAGCGTCAAAGAAAATCTAGTTGGGCCGATGCACGCTGTAGAACAATGTGTTTGGAGATCAATTGTTTTACAACACAGTGCTGGACACAGTTCCCACTCAATCATTTCAGCATGCCACAACAATGAACCTGACATTTATAATGATTCATGGCATTGAAAAGAAAGAGATAAGTATACATGTCGATACTGGCTACAGACTCTGAAGAAATCTTTAAAAAATTTGTGAATGTACTCATTCTCCCTTTAAAATCTCCTCACAAATAGAGAACTAGGTAACTGTTAAAATACAGTTGCAGTTCCAAAAATTTTAATAGGAAAATAATTAAAGTCTGGATTCTCCAAAGATAAAACTTTGGAAATATAGATGATAACATAAACAAAGTGTAAAAGAAATTTGAATTTTAAAAAATATTTACATGTCAAGTTCAAACTTGAATATGAATTTTGTCAAATTTAGCACATATAAACATAAGTGTAAATCAGTAAATATGTCAGTCAGCAACTGTGCATTCATTATTATTAAACCCAAATTGTTTAATAACTGACAAGTTTATTTTTCCTTTTTTAGAAAGCTAAAATGCTGTAAATCTAGTGTTAATATTTATAAGACTGGCATTTGCTATTCTGCTTTAATATTCTATGACACTGCTTTTTTTTAATTCAAGTTGAAAAAAACTCTCAAGTAGCTCATGTTTTTCTTAGAAATAATGTACATAATATTTCAAACATTTCATTTCAATAAGAATGTATAGGCACTCTTACGAATAGAAGTATAAAAGGATATGCAGCACTATGGTTCTACAACCTTCAAATGAATAGATAAACATGTAAAACTTTTTATTAAACTAATAATATTGTGATATATATTAAAAGCACAATGATGTTACATTTCTTCATGTTCACACTTTGCCAGTTCTTCTATGTTTAACCCTTAACGATACAGAATCCTGGATATGCCAGAAGAAAATGGTGCAAACTGAAGATCCTGGATAGTTAGGCTCTTGTTCTTCAAGGCCTCTGAAATTATCCTAAAGAAAAACTAACCTTAAAGCGAATATTACTGATGACATCATTTGAAAACAAAGCTTCCAGTCATTCTGCTTTTATTGCTTGTTTGAATTTATAAGATGCAAGTATAAACTTGTCAGTTATGGATCTGGGGTATGATGCATCATCCATCATGTGAAATTTCTCTAAAATAGGTTATGGGAGATAAAGATTTTTAACATCTTTACAGGAAATTTGATACAAGCCAAGCATTTCAATGTAGTTCTTTGACCAGGGACATCAGATTAAAAAGATGTTAGGCTGAAGTTTTGCTGTGCATCTGACTGTCTTATCATTGCTGAAAGCTCAGTAATGTTTGGGTCTTCTCAATAATTGATATGTTCATCCATAATCCCAAATTATGGCTGATTTTTGTATTAATGAGGAAATAACCTACATAATAAAGAATTGAAATTTTGCTTAAGAGATTACAGAAGTAATTTTTTAAAACTCCTATTTTAAAAAGGTTTTATATTTTTGAGTAATTAAAACTAGGATAGATTATTTTTTTAATTAAAACTATTCTGAATTTTATTCACCCCAATCTTCAAATACTAAAGCAACAAGGCAATTGTAGATTTTCCAGAACTGTGAATTTTCTACTGGAATTTGTTAGGGAAAAAAAAATACTTCAAGGAGAAATTTTTGCTTAGATAATTTAGGAAGTGTGGTCTTCTGATTATCAACAAGAATTAACTGGTCCTTAATAAGAAATGCAACCAAAATGCAAGAGAAAAAATTCTCCTTTAAAACTGAGCAGTTTTTTTGTGTATCTAATTCTCACCATCCACCTTCCTCAGATAGTATCGTTACTTAGCTGCTATTTCTACATGACAGACGCTTCTCCGAGACCCAGAACCACCCTAAATTTTCAGTGGCAAAACACAAATGATAGATGCCTCAGTCTCTGCTCCTGGAACTGTAAGTTTGATTCGGTTCATTTAACACACATGTTGAAAACACAGCATGTAGAGAGTGAAAAAAAACCCACAGTAACTCGTATTCACTAGGTGTGTGACCTTGGGCAAATTAATTAACGCTCTTGTTTCCTCAATAGTAAAATGGGTGTAAAATAGAATTGTGAAGATTAAGTGATTTAATACACTTTGCTGGCCCATAAAATAAAAAATACGCAGTAAAGGTCAAGCAATAATAGTAGTAATAGTGATGCAAAGTAATAATATTAATTCTCTGTCTACTGATAATTGTTGAGAAGTGCAGAGAATGAGAATTAGGTAGGCTTAGTGAAAGAGCAAGTGCTTGAAAAAAAAATTAAGGCCCTTTCAGATGAGGATTTATTTGAAAACAATTTGCACAGGGATGTGTTACCAAACTAAACTTGGGTCTGCTACCCCCCTACATGCAGCAAATACAATCTACTGATGCCACGTTGTGGTGAAGGAAAATAGAGCATTTATTGCAAGGTGCCCAACATGGGGCTGAGCAAGGAGACCCAGCACATCCTGCTCAAAAGACCCAAACTCCCCAATGGCTTTCAGGGAAGGGTTTTTAAAGACAGTGTGAGGGAGAGGTTTGCAGGGTGCCTGATCAGTTGGTAGACATTCTTCTGATTGGCTGGTGGTGAGGTAACTGGATGGTATTTCTGGAGTCAAGATCATCAACCTTCTGGTTCTAACCGGTCTGGGGTCTATGTGCTGGTGGTCAGTAGGAGTAGTTAACTTCTCCCACCTGGTGGGGATTTTAGTATCTGCAAAACAACTCAAGGATATGGCCCAGGATATTATCTATAGCCATTACAGAGGAGCTAAATGTCCTTGACTTTGTTTTATGGCTAAAGGATTATTATTTTATGTTGCTTGACTGTTTTCCTTTGTTTCTGCGTTTTCTCACTTCTGTGATTAAATCTGGTCACTGGAACTTGGGAAGGCCTAAGGCACTAAAGCGTTTCTACAAACAAGAGGCAGGGGACATGGCAGAGTCTGTTCCCTACTCTGTTTCAGATGTGACATTCTCCCTATTCTTTAACTTATTTGGTAAGCTTTCAATTCTTTAGAAAATTCTGAGTATGAGACAAGTGAAGAAAGATGTGGCCTCTGCATTCTGGAACTTCTTGACTTAAATCAGAAGTTATTGGGAATTCCCTGGTGTTCCAGTGTTTAGGACTCTGCTCTTTCACTGCCAAGGGCCCAGGTTCAATCCCTGGTGGGTGAACTAAAATCCCAAAAGCCATGCAGTGAGGCAAAAAAAAAAAAATGTTGTTGGGCGTGGTGATGAATATGTCAACAAAAGTTCAATAATCACTGAGGAAAAGGAGTCTGCTCTTCTCTGGGAGCTCAACCGTTTGTTCAAAAATATAAATCAATAATTGAAATTCATAGACCCCAATAAAATGGTAAAGTACAGCAAAAGGCAGTATTTTTGTTATAGGAAATCATCAGATTAGAGTGACAGGTGTTAATAAATGTGCTTTCCTGAGCACACTTCCTCTACACTGCTCTCTTTCTGACAATATTTTCATGGCTCACTTGTGAAAGGATAAGAGCATAGCTGAAATGAGAAAAGTGTTTGGAATATTAGCTCAGTATTTCCTGTTAGTCTAAGGATAGTTGGAAATTAAATTCAGTTTAATACTTATTTGAAACAAGATTTAATTACTGCATTTAACCTAACAATAATTGGGGGTAAGTACCCACATTTTACTTTGTTTTGACAAATAACCTTTTTTGTTATAAAGCTAAAACCAATACCGAATACATTATTTTAATCTTGTTTTAAAACATGCTACTTATATAAAAACAACAACTGTGGTTACAAAATATGAGTCTATAACCGTGCCATCTGGCCTGTTGAAACAGTAGTTTGTTAGTTGGGAGTAGTGGCTCAGGGCCACAGCTCTGGATTCAAATACCTATGGCTGCCATTTACTAGCCTTGAATTTTTTCTTAATTTTTTCCATTTTTTACATTATATGAGTTACCAAAAATATAAAGAATGATATAGTATAAATAATAAATACCTATATACTTAAGAAAAATTTATGAAAAAGAAGAGTATGATTCCATAAAGTTCTCTTTACTCTTGAATTTAGTGTTTATCATTCTCATGAATGACTTTATACTTTTACACCATATGTACATGTCACTAAGCAATATACAAATGGTATCATTCTCTATGTATTCTTCTGCAACTTCCTTTTTTTGCTCAACATTATCTTTGTGAAATTCATCTGCATTGATACAAACACCTCTAGTTCATTTATTTTCACTACATTGTAGATTTATATTTTATGAATAAAGCCACAAATTATTTATCCATTCTCTGATTAGTGAATGTTTAAGTCTTTTCCAAATGCTTGCTTTTATAAATAATACTGCTGTGAGCATTAATGTGTATATCACTTTTTTTTTAATCCATGTAATTTAGAGTAAACTGGATTACAGTGTAGTACTTTTCAAACAAAGTATATGGGGATCTTGTTTAAAATGCAGATTTTGACACCATAGGTATGGAGTGAAGCCTAAGACTCTGCATGTCTGCCAAGTTCCCAGGTGACACTGATATTGCTGATTCATAGACCATACTTAGAGTAGCAAGGATCTAAGCATCCAGAAGTGGAATTATTGGATCCTTTGATATGCCCAGATTCAACTTCAGTAGATATAGCCTAATTCTTCACCAAACTGGTTGTGTAAAATCTCATAACCACTTTTGTAGGTTGAATTGTGTCACCCAAAAGGATAAAGGACTCAGTGTCTATGACTGTGACCTTATTTGGAAATAAGATCTTTGCAGATGTAATTAAGTTAAAAAGATATCATAAAGAATTAGGGTGGGCCCAGATCAAATGACTAATGTTCTTATAAACTGAGGGAAATTTGGACAGACACACAGGGAAGAGTACCATCTGAAGACAGAGACAGAAATTGGAGTTATGCTGCCATAATCCAAGTAATGCCAAGGACTGTTGGCAATTACCAGAAGCTTAGACAAACAATGGAATCTCCCCCAGAGCTGTCAGAGAGTTTGTATCAGGCCAACAATTTCATTTCAGATGTTTAGCTTCCAGAATTCCGAGACAATACATTTCTGTTGCTTTAAGCCAACCAGGTTGTGGTACTTTGTTATGGTGTCCTAAGGAAACTAACACAATCACTAAAAATGTGTAAGTTCCCATTGCTTCATCAAGGTTGAGTGTTGTTTCAAGTTTCTTCAATGTGAGTTATTTGATCTTATATTTGCTTACTTTTAAACTGGGTTCTTTGGGATTTTTTTTAACTTACTAATTTTTAAAGTCCATTATCTATTAGGGGTATTCATCTTTTATCATTTGTATTATTGGAAATATTTTCTTTCAATCTTTGCCTCACTTTTTAAAAGTGTCTTGATGAATTTACATTTTTCAGTTTAATGTAAATGAATATTCCTTTGTTCTATGCATTTTCTGTCTTGTGTAAGAAATCTTTGTCTACTTTGAGGTTATAAAGATACCAGCCAACATTTTTTTGAATTTCATATTTAGTTGGTGAATTCACCCTAAATTTGGCTTTTGAGTGTATTGTGTGAGGTAGGAATGCAGGTTAATTTTTACCGTAAGAATGAAAAAATTACCTAGTACTATTCATTTAATAGTCCATCCTTTCTTCCCCTGATATACAGTCTCTTCTGTCATACATCTTGTTTTCATATACTGGTGAGTTTACTTTTGCGTTCTCTATTCTCTTCCATTGATCTGTTTATCTATTTCTGTTCCAAAAATACAGTGTCTTAAGTTTTACAATAAATTTGATATGTGCTAGATCATCCTCTTTACTTTATTCTTTCTTAGAGTTTCTTGGCAGTACTTGGCCTTTTACTGTTACATATTAATTTTGAATCAACTTTTCCATCCCACCCCCATATGTATACTTAAAATTGTGGAATTTTATTGGAATTGTATTGAAATTATGTGATAGTTTCAAAAGAACAGACATCTTTATGTTATTGGATCTTTTTATCCAGGAATATGATATAACTTTTCATTTATTTAGTTCTTCCTTTCCTATCGATAAAGCTTTTAATTTTCTCCATTAACAACATGAACAGCTTGTGGTAGATTTTTTTACCCTAGGTACCTTATTTTGTTGTTATTGTAGTTGTGCTTTTATACATGGTAGCTAATGTGGATGGTATATTTTAAAATTATATTTTCAATTTTTTTAGGTATATAAGAATGTGATTAAGTTATTTGGTTTTACTTCTGTGTACTTGATTAATTTTAATAATCTGTAGATTTTCTTTGCTTTTCTATGTTGACAACTAAATTATCTGCAAATACTACAACAAAACTTTCTTTCTAAGCTTTTTGCACTTAATTACCTTTTTGTTTCCTAATGAACTGGCTAGAACTGCAGTTTAATATGTCAGAGATGCAGGAATAGAGGGTATACTCATCTCGTTCATGTATTAGAGAGAATACTTCTAATGCTACGCCACATAGTATATTTCTGAAACGGATGCTTAGTCAGTTTAAAGAAGTTATATTTCCTATTCTATTCCTTTCTTATATTTGGTTTTAGAATTAAGTTACTAATACTGTGTTACTAATATTTTGTTTTAGGTTTTGCATCTAAATCCTTGAGTGAGATTTGTCTATAAGTTTCCTTTCTTATATTGTCCTACTCTGACATCAGTACCAAAATTTATACCAACCTTATAAAAATGAAGTGTGGAGTATTCCCTCATTTTACTATTCTCTGGGATAGCTTTTATAAGACCTCAATTATCTGTTTTTAGACTATTTGGTAAAACTTACCTGTAAGACATTTGGACTTGGTATTTCTTGATAGGTTTTGTTTTGTTTTGTTTTTTGGGTTTTTTTGCGGTACGCGGGCCTCTCACTGTTGTGGCCTCATCCGTTGCGGAGCACAGGCTCCGGACGCACAGGCTCAGCGGCCAGGGTTCACGGGCCCAGCCGCTCCGCAGCATGTGGGATCCTCCCGGACGGGGGCACAAACCCGTGTCCCCTGCATCGGCAGGCAGACTCTCAACCACTGTGCCACCAGGGAAGCCCCTTGATAGGTATGTTTTTAATTCTTGATGTCATTTATTTAGTGGCTATATAATAATTCAGAATTAATACTTCTAGAATCAATGTTAAGTTATAGTTTTCTTTTAAATTTTTCCAGTTTTACTAAATAGTTTAAATTATCTTTCCTGTATCTACAGTGAATCTCTTGTTTTGATCCTTATTAATTACTTGTGTGAGTCTTTTCCCTTTTATTCTTAATCAGTCAAAACAGTGTTTATTTATTCTAGTCAATTCTATTTTATACTTTCCATAGTGATTTCCAAATTGTGTAATTTGGAAGCACTCTTCTAAATGCCAATTAAGTAAAGATGTTCTTAGTAATCTTTTGTTAGTGGTTTGTAGCTTAATTTCATTGTTGTCAAAGAATGTGAAGTAAAATACATCAATTCTTTTAAAATTTGAGATTGATTTTATTGCCTAGTACATGATCAATTATCAGAAATTTTGCAAGACATGTCATCTCATCATGATATGCATAGTTCTACTCATATCTTTTTGATCAAGCTTGTTAATTGTGTTGTTCAAAGCTTCTATATCCTTAATTTTTGTCTGGTTAATCTGTCAACTTCAATCCTTATCAGAAGTTGATAGATCAAGCAGACAAAAATTAGTAAGGAGATAGGATAGGATAGAGTAACCTCTCACAAAGACAGGAGATTTGTCAACTTCTGATTGTAGTTCCGTCAATATTTGCTTTGCATACTTTCAGGACATAATCATAGGTACATACGTAATTACAATTAGTATATATTCCTGCTGACTTAGTTACCTTCCTTATCCTTACTACTTTTTGTTGCCTTAAAGTCTATTTTGTCTATACAAGTTCTTTTCTGTATTTGCCTAGTATATCTCATTCCATATATTAATTTTCATCTCTTCTGTGTCTTCAAGGTTTTAAGTGAGTCCCTTGTAAAAATATTATAGTTCTTTCCTTTCCAATTCTGAAAATGTTAGTGTTTTAGTAGGTGAGTTTAGTCTTAATTTTACTGTGACTATTTTATGTTTTCATATACATCCTATCTCATCTATGCTTCTCTTATACCCATTCCTTCTATTCTGCTGACTGAGTTTCAAAATTAATTTTCTTCCTCTATTGTAGAAAGTTCTGTATTCTAGTCATGACCTTCCTTAATATTTTAACATGAATAAACAACTTAAGTATTATTTATGTTTTTCACTACCTCTAAGCATGTATAAGTACCTTTAAACACTTTAATTCAGATCATCCCTATCCAAGGTACAGTTGTGAAGTAATTAGTTTTATCAAGATTTCTTAATTAGATATGATTATTGTTATATAGTCAATATTTGCTTATGTTTGCTCATTTGACCAATCTCTGTTTATGGGAATTCTGAGAATCTTGGTTCAATGGACATTATCCCAGGAATATTTGTGTTTCCTTCTGTTATATACAACAGTAGACTTATTATCCTATGTGAGGGCATTATTTATGACTAGGTATTATCAGAGGAGCATTTATCCCTGTGTAGGATTCAAGCCAGGCAGACACATTGTTTTTACTGAAGCTCTTTGACTATTCTAGCTTTCTGTAGCTGTTTCCATTCCCACCCCTCCTCCCCCCCCACCACACCATCTTTTATATGCCTTAGGAGTTGTTCTGTTTCATTGAAGAGACATTAACACTTCAGGATTTAGGTACCATTGATCAGCAAATGTCTCTAAGATATCTATAACTTCGGTGCTAGATAATTACTCTGGCTTTTGTTCCTGTCATTTTGGGATACTGAAGATTCTCTTTAATTTCTTGAGAGCTCAGCTCTGCCTGTTAATTGTAACTTATCTATCATCCTTTAGTATTTTGCAGTGGGAAAAATTTTTGAATACAGAGTCTGCAAGATTTACCAAAAGAAGATAGAAAATTTTCTCCTTTATTAAGCTGCATTCGGATTAAATAAGAAAATGCAACTAAAGAACTTATCAGAGTTCCTTATATCTTATGTGTTCAATCAATGTTAGTAAAATGAAATTTTAAATTAACTTTCCAAAATATTTTCTATCTTGGGCTTTCTTCATCTTTTCCATTTATGTGAAATATACCTGTCCTCCAAAAAGAAAAGAAGTGTAAATTCTTATGCATAAATAGTAACTAGAATTTTTATGTTTTATATTTTGTATTTTAACAGGTAAACATACATAAATTATTTAATGTAAAATAAGTATGGGGAAATTATACTAAATCACAGTTTTTGAGTTTATAGTCAATTACTTAAAAATTCTATGGAAAAGAACTTCTTTAAACTAAACTAAAATTAGTCAAAAATTGCTGTTAATGTTTTATCAAATGTAACTTCTTACTTGAAATTATCCAAGAAATAACATTTTGAAAAGTTGTTTAGAGCTCATTGTTAGCAGTGTTTATTTTTATTTATTTATTTGTTTTTGCGGTATGCGGGCCTCTCACCGCTGTGGCCTCTCCCGTTGCAGAGCACAGGCTCCGCACGCACAGGCCCAGCGGCCATGGCTCACGGGCCCAGCCTCTCCGCGGCATGTGGGATCTTCCTGGACTTGGGCACGAACCCATGCCCCCTGCATCGGCAGGCAGACTCTCAACCACAGTGGTTGAGAAGGGAAGCCAGGGAAGCCCAGCAGTGTTTACTTTTAAAGAGAATGATATCTATCTTCTAAAATTATTATATTCTTAGTTTCCAATTCCACCTTGAAAACTAAAAATAAATAGCCTTTTTTAAGCATGAGCCAACCAGCACATCTTTCAATAATTTTTATTGTGAATGAGAAGGTATTTATCCCAGACCCATCACTTAATGGGAAACAAAACAAAAAGAAACAAAACAATGATTCTCTAAAGACATAAATGTTCAAAAGATCTACTTCTGTTAGAGAGATGTAGATGAGCAGATGAGTGTGCCCTAGTATCTGACTGTTACTAAATGTAGTGTTGATATAATTTTAATGTCGAACACAATAATATCAGTCTTTTTCTGTAAGAAACCTAAAATTGAAATTTGCCTCCAGACTAAGTATCTCTTTGTTTTGGTTTATTTTTGGATTTTGCAGCTTTTCCAAATTGGGAAACACAGCTGGGCTTATTAATATACAGAGGCATTTTAATTGAAGAAGATGAGTATCATCATGTGCAGTTCTGGATCTCTTCCTCTGGACTTCACAGCCAACTGTTCCATCTTCAGTAGAAAGAAATGGAATCAAACGCAAGTATTTGGGATTAAATATTTTGGCTTCTAGCTCATGACTTGCATAATATAATAACAGTGGTAGCCAACATGATTAAGTGTTTACTATACGCCTAACTCTATACTAGCCCTTTCCATGCAATGTTTTATTTAATCTTCACAACAGCCTAAGCCTGTTCAATTTTTCAAATAAACAAATGGAGGCCTAGAAAGGCCTTTTGCTTGTTTGTTTCTAAAACACTTGAATACAATGAGAAAATAGAATTTTCTACCCTGGAGAAATACTTCCTACTTGCAGCTACCTGACCTTAGCAACAGTTGTTGCTCATTTATTCAAGTTCACCAACTGATGAGAAGGTACTGCTCAGCAGTAGGTGAGCAGAGAAAGAGGACAACATAAGTATCCTAGGTAGAAAGCCCAACCCTGCCCTGAAAATATGCCTTGAAGGCTGCCTGGATCATTCTTAGTCATCCATCATGTTTTTAAAAAGCAGTCTCTGGTCTCCCTTGGAGGATCCTGGCTACTATCTGGATTAACTGCCTGATTACTTCCTCAACATCCCCTTGCTGACTTTCTGTCGATTTATATAGCAGATTTCAAAATGGTAAGGGACTGCAGAACTCACCAAACCCAAACTTAAACAGTTTGCAGAAAAGGAAACTGAGGGTCTTCATAGTTAAGTTATTTGCCATAGATCACATAATGGATGCCTCATATTAGCCTGACTGCATCAGTTAAAAGACCCCTAACATTATTATCCAGGTTTCAAACTTAACTGCTACCTGCTCCTGTTGAAGATTTCCAAAACTTGGAACAGACCAAAGAAATTGAAGTTTGTGTTCAATTACCTCTATCTTCCTTCCTTCCTTCATCTCTTCATTCGTTCACACAACAAGCACATATTGTATGTCTGCTACGAGCCAGGCAGTACACCACCCACTGAGACTATAAAACTAGAAAGATAGAGTCTTTGTCTTTGCCTTAACTCATGTTAAGCGTGAGTGAAGCATGTTCCCTGGCCACACTAAGTGAAGCCTCATCCAGGAATAGAAAATATCGAGGCCTAGTCACACTTTTCCAAACAACCTGCTATGTTTATTGAGTACTTACCTTTTTTTTCTAGGTTTTTTGTACGTAATGATTAATAGGACCTACAAGTATTCCTGAACTCAGTCACTTTATAGTGAAACTAGTAGAAACAAACTATAAACAAGTGAAGAAACAAACAACTAAATGAGATAATTGCAGGAGCTGATAATGTTATGAGTAAGATAAAATTGAGTAAGGATGGTGGAATGGCTGAAGTGGTCTATGCTTGTGGCGTTGGTGAGGTGAGCTGCTCTGAAGAATTGACATTTAAGTCGAGACTCAAATAATACAAAGGGGACAGCCATTCAAAGATCTCATTGGTGGCGTATTGCAATAATGTGTTGATCATCTCAGCCTTTGAGCCAGCAGGGCAGAGCCTGGGGCAGCAAAGGCCCTGACCAGTCATCTCTAGTGGTCAATAGTCTCCTCTCTTCACTCCAGTGTGTTGTAAAAATGTTACCATTTTCTGTATATTGCATGATATGAGGAGCATTGGGAAGCACTATTCTAGTTGAAGAGAAGATCCAAGTAGAAGAAAAGCAAAGGAGATTGAGCATGGTGTGCTGGGTAATTAAAAGAATAGAGGGCACAAAAGGGAAAATGAGGGAGGAATGAGGTCAGAGAGTGGGCAGGAGCCTTGGTATGGATGTAAGGATGAGAAGTGGACGGATATAAAAGTTATATTTGTCTATTTCCAAAAGGAATTAGATACATTACTATGTTAAACTACATATTAAATAGGATAATCAAAGTACATATTAAAAAGAAATGTTGAAAATAATACAAAGAGTGGAGAGAGAAAATTTTATCTAGAGCCTAGTGTGAGCACTGGAATGAACTAAAATTCAAACTACCTAAAATTAACACTGAGTATTAACACTAGTAGCTGAAGTCTAACGTAAAACATCTTGGACCATGTAATTTTCTTTGTCTCGTTACAGGAAACATGAACTTGCATTAGGAGGGAATAGACTTTTTCTTGATACCCAAAAGGAAGAAATGTATTGCAAGGTTCATTACCAAGTAGTTTAGCAAATTATGTATTCCCTGCCATTTTGTATAAGTTTAGGAATATTTCTAAATATCATTTAATGAAAACTAAAACCTAAAGTTTCATCTTAGTGAAGGCATTTCATCAGAACCTGAGTAGTTGATAGATATAGATATCTCCACGTACATTGTTTTCTGGTGATGAAACCTGATTAAATTTGAGTCTGCTTGCCTTCTAGACCTCTCCATACTCCCATGCCTCCACATCATTGCTTACAGTTCCCTCAACCTGGCATATTCATTCCCATCTTTTGTACCAAAGGAATTCCTACCTCCAGTGAAAACAACACTCAATCCCAAGCCCTTAGTAACTACATAGTTCTCTAGCTTGTAGTTCACCTAGGTAGCTTTTAAAATAGACAAGAACCACCCCCAAACCAACTGAATCAGAATTTCTAGAGAGAAGGGCCCAGGTGTTGACACTTTTTAAGCTCTCCAGGTGATTCTCGTGAGTTAACGGGGTTAGGAATTGCTGAGCTAGGTTAGCCCTCCCTCCTACTTAAAGTGGGCTCTAAATAGAATGTGGAGTTTCACCCTTGCTACTTGCGTCAGATGGGTTTCTCTTGCGAGATAGGAAAAAATGACCAGCTACAACAGAATGTGCCACAAACACTGAAGTCTCTGTGGTCACCTACCATGGAAGGTAAGTGAGCAATTACCTCCTTGACCTTGTATTTAATGAGAAAAGCTGCATAGAAAATCTGCTTTGGTTCTGACTTTGCTCAAAAGCTGTACAGGAATAGATATTTCAGTGAGTCCTTTTCCCTTTCTCATTGAGAGAAGAGGAGAAAGTACTATAGAAAGATTTTAGAAGGGAACAAATTAAAGTGACTCTCGAAACTGAGTGTATATAAAAATCACTTGAAGAGCTTGTTAAAAATGCAGACACCCCCTCCATCCAAGCCCCAAACACTGCTGATTCTGATGGAGTAGTTGTGGGGTTGGTCCTAGGGATCTGTATGTTTAACAAGCCCCCTAAATGATTCTGAGGCCACCAGTCCACAGGTCAACGGGAAATAGGACTTTACAAAAAGCTACCCCATTTTACTGATGTATAAATATTCCTTCCTGACTCTCACAAAAACTCAAGGGCCCTTTGACCATTATTGAAGGGAAAGAGAATTAAGAAAATCTAAGTTTGCAGGCAAATTTTAAAGACCACAGCAGAGTCATGCCAACTGAACTAAGAGGACAAGAGAGAGAAAAGATTAAGAGGACAAGTAGAGAGAAAAGAAACTCAGGCAGCAAATGGAGACAGCTGGGGAGTGAGGGCGCCGGCGTTAGAAAAGTACTCAGCTGGGGAGGCCAGATCTGTGTTGGAGAAAAGAAACGTGCTGTCGACTGGAGCAGATTCTCTGTGGTGAGCAGGCCGGAGGATAATGTCCCAGCTGCTCTTCTGGAAGTCAGATGTAATAATCCTGCGCTTCTTAAATGCAAACTCTTCTAATCAAGCTGTGAAAAATATACTAACTTTGGTCTGCTGTTGTTGGCCGAAGGCTAATTCGGTCATATCCTGGTGCTTCAATTCTCACATCCCTATCAGAAAGAAACTGCTTCAAGTTTAGGAAATGTGAGCCTCAGGAAGTTCACTTAGAAACACACACCAGCCTCTATGTGAGGCAGAGAAAACGGGGAGCAACCAGCAGCTCCGCTCCTCTAGCAAAGCCGCAAGATAGATCATAGGTTTCCAGCACCCGTTCTCTCCATTGGAGTCTGCGAAAAGTAACAGAATACAAAGTGTAATAAACCATAGCATGCCAAATACATAATAAGTATTTATTTCTTGGTTCATTGCCTCATTTGTTTATCCATCATTTATTCTTTCATTCCAAAAATATTTTTAAACATTACATGTGTTCCCTTATGAGCAGAATCTGAGACAAAGAATTAGGTGCAAGTAATGTCTTTGGGAGGTGATACCAAGGAACAGAAATGAGAAAATGGAAAGAGCGGGAAAGGAAAAGGAAAGCCAGTGAATGTAATGGCATATTACAGAGGACATCACTGTGGGCAATGGAAACTCAGTTCTGCTGGAACTGTTTTCTGGAATTGTCCTCTAAAGGACGGTAGGATGAAACAATTATCTGAGCGTTCCAGTCTCCCAAGCTGCAACGTTAGTCTATGGTGTTAAATTCCACTCTTCTAAGCTCCACATTCCTGAAGGTTAAGGAAGCCCCACCCTTTACCCCTTCCAATGTCCCAAGGTCATGGAGGAATCAGGGCAAAGTGCAAGGCGAGAGGCTGTCAGCCTAAGTGAGTTGAAGCCTGCACAGACTTCTCACTGCGCTCTGGAAGCTAAACTCACAGAAGCCAAGAGGAAGTTAGTTGGAACTTGGCATGTGTCTATTGCAATATGTCAGGCTCTGCTATGCTGCAAAAATGAATAATTCACGTTCTCTGCCTTCTACGTGTTCTTGGCCTTGAGAGAAACATAAAGAAAAATCATTCAATATGAAAATTCTGTAGTAATGATAGTCAAAAAGCTTTACCAGAAAAAGAGGAAGAAATTAGTTGGTAGACGAGAGATTTGGAGAAAGGAAGGAAGCCATAGAGAAAGGAACAATGGAGGGCTTCACATAAATGTCTGCTGAACTTTGAAGGATGAATTATCTATGTGAGCAAGGGAACGATAAAAGAAATGTGTGTTCATTGATAAGAACAAGGTACATTCTGGAAATGGTGTTGAGTGCAGTGTGATGAACATGGTGCTTTTGTGAAAGAAGCTAGGGGATGAAGCTAAAGATCTTTTATCCTGAAGGCAGTGGGAGGGCTATTGAAGTTTAAGCAGGTGAGTGACTCAGGCGAGTTGTCTCCATTCCTGGTGAGCATGCAGAAATGATCACATAGCTGTAATTCCCAGAGATCCGTTTTCTCATCAAACATTTATGAAGCACATATTAAGTACCGGGGACCACACCAGGTGTTGAGCACACACAGGTAAGTAAGATGTTGTTCTTGCCATCAAGTGGTTCAGTGCTTAGTGGTGGGAGTGAGAGGACCTTTGCAACACAGTGCAATCAATGCCATTGTACATCTCAGAGCAGGGAGCTTTGAAAGCACAGGAGAAGGTGCCCTCCATCCAGGCTTTTGGTGTCCCTGAAGACATCCTGGGCAATTAGTGGTGTTCAGTTTTCAAAAGTTAGAGGGCTGCAAGCATTCCGAGGGAGCCTGATTAAGGAGGCAGTGTCTCTGGGAAAAAAGCAACATGAAACAAATGATGGTAATATGTGGGGGATAGTATGTGCATAGGATGTTTGTGGTCAAGAATACTTTCCTCTTTCCCCTGCTTGCCAGGTTCTGCCTCATCTTTGCCCCTGGCTGGCTTACTCAGCCTTTAGTTTTCAGTTGGAGCATCACTTCTTCCTGGAAGCCTTCCTTGACTCCTCAGGTCTAAGAGATACAAACTAAATGTCCAAACAACTTCACAAATTATTTATCTTTTCTTAGTTGTCTAAAAAAGAAATATGCATGTAAGCAAACAAAACTCTTCAACTTTCTAATTGTGGTAAGGACAGTAAGATGGCGGTTCTCTATGTGATGAATAAGATTCTGGTCTTGCCACAGTCAATCAGTTGCTGAAATAGGGAGGCACACCAAAGTAATATAATTTCTATTTGGAATCCACAAGATTCTCTCTCTCTCTCTCTCTCTCTCTCTCTCTCTGTCAGAAGTCCAAAGTAGTTTTCAAATCAAAGGTATGATTTTGATTGTCCACACATCTTCATTTTAGGCTCTGCCCCTCAGATCAATCTACTACTCCCTGCCAGGGGGTTGGTGCCCAAGGCAGGAAAATACACTCAGTCCTACCTAGAACAAGGTCTGAGACTCTATGCCCAGGCCCTCTAACACAGCCACTGTCCCCGTGAGCTTCTTACTCTGCTCCATTTCCAGAGAAGCTGGCTTCCCAGAGATCAGACTCAGTTTGAATGATTTGAAACATCTGGCCTAGCCACCACCTTTGCACAAATAAATAGCCCAAACAATCAGGAACTACAGTCCTGTTTGTTTCTAATAACAATAATAATAACTAACACAGAGTAAATACCACACACCAAGCACTAAGCATTTTACACGAATTAATTATTTTTCTACTTTCAACATCTTTATGAGGTAGGTAGTATTTTTATACCCATTTTAAAGAGGAGAAAAGTGAAGCATTAAGTAACTGACCAAGGTCACAAATCTAATAAGCAGTGGAACAATACTTGAGACCCAAGAAGCATGTCTAGAGGCTATACTCTTAATCTCTCTGCCCTGCTGGCTCTCAGGTTTCCATCTAAGGTCAACCCCTCTTGTCAGTTTATCTCTGACACTCTAGAAGTTGCATCTACCTCATTGCAAATTCCAGATTCAAAATCACCCTTTCATCTTCTTTCTCTTCCCAGAGTTAAATCTACTTCCTTTGAGACTTTTTCTCAGGAATATATTTCCATCCATCTGGAAATGTTACTGATTAATGTATTTCTAAGAACCAAGTCATAATTATACTATTAGCTGTCCATATGGCTATTCTCTATATCGATTCACCTCTTCACTACCCCTTGACCCAAGCCACTTGACAGTTTTCAATTGTGATCTGTATTTTAGCAATAATGCTTTCCTCCCAAGGCAGCAGCATTTCATACTTCACTGGGATCTTAAACACAGCATAATCACTGAGCTACGGTTTTTAACTGAACTGAAGTGATCAGACATCAGGCATCATTTTATTTCTCTTTCACCATCATTTGATTGTTAGCTAACTTATCATAGCCAGGGACAGTGTCAAATAGCTCTCAAATTTTCTGCTTTACCTTTAAAGATAACCACTGTATCTCCTTGCACCCTTAGCCTCAAACTGATACTTTCATTTTGTACTTACGTTAAAGAGTTATCAAGGATTTTCCAACATTTGGGAAAGTTTCAGTGCTAACTGGAACTCATCGTTTTGAAGGAAAATCAGTCAACAGCTATGACAAAAGTACATTATATTTCAAACCTCTGAATAAGGAGGGCTAACAGAAAATTATTTTCCTCTCAGTAATAACAAAAATCACTAACATTTATTGCTGCTTATTACATACCAGGCACTGCCAAGTGCTTTCCACACACTATTTTATCTTAGAGATGAGGAAACTGAGGCTGAGAGAAGTTAGAGGAAACTGAGGCTGAGAGAAGTTAAGTACCTTGTTCAACCAACATCACAGCTGGTAGTTATTCAGGAGTCTCTGCCTTAACCAAGCTCAGGGGAATCTACTAATCTCCTTCCTCCATCACTTGGGCCAGTAACTCTTCTACTTCAATATGTATTGAGTATGAGAAAATATCTTGAAAAAGAAAAGATAACCATTTTCACAAGCTTTTTAAGTGTGATCTTATCTCTGGAATTTCACAATTGTACTTCATAGATATTCTTGTTCCTTGTCAGCTGATGGACTTACATCTGTTTTTCAAATGTTACCAGCAGTGGTATTGAGGTCTACCACCCTTTAGCTCTAGGCTACAAGTGATAGACAACTAGAACTCAAACTAGGTTAAAAGTTAAAGATACTTATCTGTTCTGTTCTCCTAACAAGAGGATGGAGGTAGGGTGGGCTTTAGATCCAGGACCTTAAGGGACTTTTCTACTTTTGGTCTGCTTTTGGTTCCTTTTTTTATTAGCAATTCCTCAGAATTGCTTCCTGTAGAACCTGGGGTGAATACTTCCTTTTCCATACCCAACAGCAAAATAAAATAAAATTAAATTAAAACAAAGCACAACAGAATACTTCCTCAAATATGGGCTAAAGTCTTTTCCTTTAGCCCAGTGGGCCAGCCTCAGTCATACACCCACCCTTGGGAAGAAAAACAGCATGTGATCTCAATCCACAAAAAAGAAAAAAATCTCATGATAAAATCCAACACTTGTTATAAAACAATATATTCAGACTGCAATCATAGAAAGCACTTCCTTTGCCTGATAAAAATTAATCTAGCCATAATTTATAGCAATAACCAATAACCGTTCCTACTGGTGAAACTTCAGGAACATTCTCAATAAAGTCAGTATTATACTAATGGCCCTAAGCAGTACAAAAAGATAAGAAAAAGAAATAGGAGGCATAGTAATTGAAAAGTTAAAGGCAAAAGCAACATTTGCAAATAAATATCATCTACAGAGAAACTAAAAAGCATCTGTAAACCATTAGTACTAATAAGACAGTTCCAAAGAGTTATGGATTTTCATTGATGCATAAAATATAAGAGTATTTATATATACCAGCAATAACTAAGAAATGTAATAGAATATATTCACAGTAACAATAAATATAATGTGTTCATGAATAACTTTAACAAATGATATGAAAAAGCAAATTCAGAGTTATATTATGGAAGAACATGAAAAATGACGTAAATGAATGAAGATACAGATATTTACATGATGTTAGATGGAAAGTCATAATATTAAATATACCAATATTATCAAAGTTCTGGTCAGAATGGCCATCATTAAAAAGGCTACAAATAACAAATGCTGGAGAGGGTGTAGAGAAAAGGGAACCCTCCTACACTGTTGGTAGGAATATAACTTGGTGCAGCCAGTATGGAAAACAGTATGGAGGTTCCTTAAAAAACTAAAACTAGAGTTGCCATATGATCCAGCAATCCCACTCCTGGGCATACATCCAGAGAAACTCTAATTTGAAAAGATACCTGCACCCCAGTGTTCATAGCAGCACTATTTAAAATAGCCAAGACATGGAAACAACCTAAATGTCCATTGACAGATGAATGGATAAAGGAGATGTGGAATATATACACGAATACTACTCAGCCATAAAAAAGAATGAAATAATGCCATTTGCAGCAACATGGATGGACCTAGAGATTGTCATACTAAGTGAAGTAAGTCATAAAGAGAAAGACAAATACCATATGATACCACTTACATGTGGAATCTAAAATATGACACAAATGAACTTATTTATTCAGACTCACAGACATAGAAAACAAACTTACAGTTACCAAAAGGGAAAGGGAGTGGAGGAGGGATGAATTAGGAGTTTGAGATTAGCAGATACAAACTATTAATACTGTATACAAAATGGATAAATAACAAAGTCCTTCTGTATAGCACAAGGAGCTATATTCAACGTCCTGTAATAAACCATAATGGCAAAGAATATGAAAAAAAATATATATATGTATAACTGAATCACTTTTCTGAATCATCAGAAATTAATAAAACATTGTAAATCAACTATACTTCAACTAAAAAACTTATCCAAGTTAAGTTATAAACTCAGTGCAGTACAATTAAAAAATCTCAGCAAACCTAGACATAAACAAAACCAATGTTGAAATTTGCATAAAATACGTGACAAAAATCAAAACTTTTTAACTTTATGGAAAGAATATATTTGGTATATTTTTAGGTATATAAAATAAAAAAATGTTTAATATCCTAAATGTGAAAGAAAGCCTGTAAGTCAGTAAGAAAACAAACACCTTAACACCCTGGAAAATAAGCAAAGAATATGAACAGGCAATGCACAGACTAGGAAACCTAAATGATTGACATACGAAAAGATGCTCATCTTCTTAAATGATCAAGGAAATGCAAAATTAAAACAGTAGTGAGATACCATGCCATATCCATCAGATTGGATATAAAGTGTAAAGTTTGACAATGACAAATATTGGCAGGTTTCTAAGGAAACAGGGACTCATAAATCACA
The DNA here is from genome assembly GCF_039906515.1 of Pseudorca crassidens. Lineage (NCBI taxonomy): Eukaryota > Metazoa > Chordata > Mammalia > Artiodactyla > Delphinidae > Pseudorca > Pseudorca crassidens. The sequence continues at coordinate 50,789,664 of NC_090298.1, forward strand.
GATAGTGAGTATACATTTGCATAGCTGCTTTGAAGACCAACAATATTTAGCAAACATGCCAAGTCTACTTTTAGGTATACATTGAAGATAGGTATACATGTACTCCCAGAGGCATGTACAATATTGCTAATTACAACATTAATTATAATAGCAAAAAATAAAATGGGTACACTACAACACTTTACAGCAGTTAGAATTGAAATAACCAGATATAAATATAGCCACTGAACAGATCTCTAACAAATATTTAATGAAAAAATATAACTAACATAATATACTTATGAAATATTGAACACCCACATATCAAAAAAATATTTTTTTTGTATTTTTGAATTTTATTTTATTTTATTTTTTATACAGCAGGCTCTTACTAGTCATCCATTTTATACATGTCAATTTCCCCCCTTGGTGTCCATACATTTGTTCTGTACATCTGTGTAGCTATTTCTGCCCTGCAAACCAGTTCATCTGTAACATTTTTCTAGGTTCCACATATATGCATTAATATATGATATTTGTTGTTCTGACTTACTTCACCCTGTATGACAGTCTCTAGATCGATCCACGTCTCTACAAATGACCCAATTTCGTTCCTTTTTATGGCTGAGTAATATTCCATTGTATATATGTACCATTTCTTCTTTATCCATTCACCTGTCAATGGGCATTTAGGTTGCTTCCATGACCTGGCTATTATAAATAGTGCTGCAATGAACATTGGGGTGCATGTGCCATTTTGAATTATGGTTTTCTCAGGGTTTATGTCCAGTAGTGGGATTGCTGGGTCATATGGTAATTCTATTTTTAGTTTTTTAAGGGACCTTCATACTGTTCTCCATAGTGGCTGTATCAACTTACATTTCTACCAACAGTGCAAAAGTGTTCCCTTTTCTCCACATCCTCTCTAGCATTTGTTGCTTGTACATTTTCTGATGATTCCCATTCTAACTGGTGTGAGGCGATACCTCATTGTACTTTTGATTTCCATTTCTCTAATAATTAGTGATATTGAGGAGCTTTTCATGTACTTCTTGGCCATATGTATGTCTTCTTCAGAGAAATGTCTATTTAGGTCTTCTGCACATTTTTTGATTGGATTGTTTGTTTTTTTAATATTGAGCTGCATGAGCTGTTTATATATTTTGGAGATTAATCCTTTGTTCATTGATTTATTTGCTAATATTTTCTCTCATTCTGAGGGTCGTCTTTTCATCTTGTTTGTAGTTTCCTTTGCTTTGCAAAAGCTTTTAAGTTTCATTAGGTCCCATTTGTTTATCTTTGTTTTTATTTCCATTACTCTAGGAGGTGGATCAAAAACGATCTTGCTGTGATTTATGTCAAAGAGTGTTCTTCCTATGCTTTCCTCTAAGAGTTTTATAGTGTCCAGTCTTACATTTAGGTCTCGAATCCATTTTGAGTTTATTTTTCTGTATGGTGTTAGGGAGTGTTCTAATTGCATTCTTTTACATGTAGCTTTCCAGTTTTCCCAGCACCACTTATGGAAGAGAACTTATTGAAGAGACTGTCTTTTCTCCATTGTATGTCCTTGCCTCCTTTGTCATAGATTAGTTGACCATAGGTGTGTGGGTTTATCTCTGGGCTTTCTATCCTGTTCCATTTATCTATATTTCTGTTTTTGTGCCAGTACCATATTATCTAGATGACTGTAGCTTTGTAGTATAGTCTGAAATCAGGGAGTCTGACTCCTCCAGCTCCATTTTTTTCCCCTCAAGACTACTTCAGCTATTCGGGGTCTTTTTTGTCTCCATACAAATTTTAAGATTTTTTGTTCTAGTTCTGTAAAACATGCCATTGGTAATTTGATAGGGATTGCATTGAATCTGTAGATTGCTTTGAGTAGTAGAGTAATTTTCACAATATTGATTCTTCCAATCCAAGAACATGGTATATCTCTCCATCTGTTTGTATCATCTTTAATTTCTTTCATCAGTGTCTTATAGTTTTCTGCATACAGGTCTTTTGTCTCCTTAGGTACGTTTATTCCTAGGAATTTTATTCTTTTTGTTTCAATGGTAAATGGGAGTATTTCCTTAATTTTTCTTTCAGATTTTTCATCATTAGTGTATAGGAATGTGTATAGGAATGCAAGAGATTTCTGTGCATTAATTTTGTATCCTGCAACTTTACCAAATTTATTGATTATCTCTAGTAATCTTGTGGCATCTTTAGGACTCTCTTTGTATAGTATCATGTCATCTGCAAAGAGTGACTGTTTTACTTCTTCTTTTCCAATTTGTAATCCTTTTATTTCTTTTTCTTCTCTGATTGCCATGGCTAGGACTTTCAAAACTATGTTGAATAATAGTGGCGAGAGTGGACATCATTGTGTTCCTGATCTTAGAGGAAATACTTTTGGTTTTTCACCATTGAGAATGATGTTTGCTTTGGGTCTGTTGTATATGGCCTTTATTATGTTGAGGTAGGTTCCCTCTATGCCCACTTTCTGGAGAGTTTTTCTCATAAATGGATGTTGAATTTTGTCAAAAGCTTTTTCTGCATCTATTGAGATGATCATATGGTTTTTATTCTTCAATTTGTTAATATGGTGTATCACATTGATTGATTTGCATATATTGAAGAATCCTTGCATCACTGGGATAAATTCCACTTGATCATGGTGTATAATCCCTTTACTGTGTTGTTGGATTCTGTTTGCTAGTATTTTGTTGAGGCTTTTTGCATCTATATTCATCAGTGATGCTGGTCTGTAATTTTCTTTTTTTGTAGTATCTTTGTCTCGTTTTGGTATCAACGGGATGGTGGGCTCATAAAATGAGTTTGGGAGTGTTCTTTCCTCTGTAATGTTTTGGAAGAGGTTGAGAAGGATGGGTGTTAGCTATTCTCTAAATGTTTGATTGAATTCACCTGTGAAACCATCTGGTCCTGGACTTTGTTTGTTGGAAGATTTTTAATCACAGTTTCAAATTCATTACTTGTGATTGGTCTGTTCATATTTTCTATTTCTTTCTGGTTCAGTCTTGGAACGTTTTACCTTTCTAAGAATTTGCCCATTTCTTCCAGGTTGTCCATTTTATTGGCATGGATTTGCTTGTAGTAGTCTCTTAGGATGCTTTGTATTTCTACGTTGTCTGTTGTAACTTCTCCTTTTTCACTTCTAATTTTATTGATTTGAGTCCTCTCCCTCTTCTTCTTGATGAGTCTGGCTAATGGGTTATCAATTTTGTTTATCTTCTCAAAGAACCAGCTTTTAGTTTTATTGATCTTTGCTATTGTTTTCCTTGTTTCAATTTCATTTATTTCTCCTCTGATCTTTATGATTTCTTTCCTTTGACTAACTTTGGGTTTTGTTTTTTCTTCTCTCTCTAATTCCTTTAGGTTAAAGTTAGATTGTTTATTTGAGCTTTTTCTTGTTTCTTGAGGTAGACTTGTATAGCTATAAACTTCCCTCTTAGAACTGCTTTTGCTGCATCCCATAGGTTTTGGATCATCGTGTTTTCATTGTAATTTGTCTCTAGGTATTTTTTTATTTTGTCTTTGATTTCTTCAGTGATCTCTTTATTATTTAGTAACGTATTGTTTGGCCTCCATGTGATTGTATTTTTTACATTATTTTCCCTGTAATTGATTTCTAATCTCATAGTGTTGTGGTCAGAAAAGTTGCTTGATATGATTTCAATTTTCTTAAATTTACTGAGGCTTGATTTGTGACCCAAGATGTAGTCTATCCTGGAGAATATTCCATGTGCAGTTGAGAAGGAAGTGTAATCTGATGGTTTTAGATGGAATGTCCTATAAATATCAATTAAATCTATCTGGTCTGTTCTGTCATTTAAAGCTTGTGTTTCCTTATTAATTTTCTGTTTGGATTATCTGTCCATTGGTGTAAGTGACATGTTAAAGTCCCCCACTATTATTTTGTTACTGTCGATTTCCTCTTTTATAGCTGTTAGCAGTTGCCTTATGTATTGAGGTTCTCCTATGTTGGGTGCATATATATTTATAATTGTTATATCTTCTTCTTGCATTGATCCTTTGATCATTATGTAGTGTCCTTCCTTGTCTCTTGTAACATTCTTTATTTTAAAGTCTATTTTATTTGATATGAGTATTGCTACTCCAGCTTTCTTTGATTTCCATTTGCATGGAATACCTTTTTCCATCTCCTCACTTTCAGTCTGTATGTGTCCCTAGGTCTGATGTGGGTCTCTTGTAGACAGCATATATAATGGATCTTGTATATGGGTCTTGTTTTTGTATCCGTTCAGTATATGGGTCTTGTTTTTGTATCTGTTCAGCCAGTCTATGTCTTCTGGTGGGAGCATTTAATCTATTTACATTGAAGGTAATTATCAATATGTATGTTCCTATTACCATTTTCTTAATTGTTTGGGGTTTATTATAGGTCTTTTTCTTCTCTTGTCTTTCCTGCCTAGAGAAGTGCCTTTAGCACTTGTTGTAAAGCTCGTTTGGTGGTGCTGAATTCTCTTAGGTTTTGCTTGTCTGTAAAAGTTTTAATTTCTCCTTCAGATCTGAATGAGATCCTTGCCAGGTAGCATAATCTTGGTTTTAGTTTCTTCCCTTTCATCACTTTAAATATATCATGCCACTCCCTTCTGGCTTGCAGAGTTTCTGCTGAGAAATCAGCTGTTAACCTTATGGGAGTTCCCTCTATGTTATTTGTCATTTTTCCCTTGCTGCTTTCAATAATTTTTCTTTGTCTTTAATTTTTGTCAATTTGACTACTATGTGTCTTGGCGTGTTTCTCCTTGGGTTTATCCTGCCTCTCTTTTCTTCCTGGACTTGGGGGCTTTTTCCTTTCCCATGTTAGGAAAGTTTTTGACTGTCATCTCTTCAAATAATTTTTCGGGTCCTGTCTCTCTTTCTTCTCTTTCTGGGACCCTTATAATGTGCATGTTGTTGCATTTAATGTTGTCCCAGAGGTCTCTTAGGCTGTCTTCATTTCTTTTCATTCTTTTTTCTTTATTCTGTTCCACAGCAGTGAATTCCACCATTCTGTCTTCCAGGTCACTTGTCTGTTCTTTGCCTCAGTTTTTCTGCTATTGATTCTTCTAGTGTATTTTTCATTTCAGTTATTGTATTGTCCATCTCTGTTTGTTTGTTCTTTAATTCTTCTAAGTCATTGTTAAACATTTCCTGCATCTTCTTGATCTTTGCCTGCATTCTTTTTCCGAGGTCCTGGATCATCTTCACTATCATTATTCTGAATTCTTTTTCTGGAAGGTTGCCTATCTCCACTTCATGTAGTTGTTTTTCTGGGGTTTTATCTTGTTCCTTCATCTGGTACATAGCCCTCTGCCTTTTCATCTTGTCTATCTTTCTGTGACTGTGGTTTTTGTTCCACAGGCTGCAGGATTATAGTTCTTCTTGCCTCTGCTGTCTGCCCTGTGGTGGATGAGGCTATCAAAAATATATATTATTCATGGATAAACATATGTAGTAAACATGAACTTGAAGAATACATACCAAATTCAGGATAGTATTTTTAGGAGAAGTGTGGGAAATGGGATTACAAAGGAATACGTGAAATCAATTTTTTAATATTGTTTCATTTATTAGGAACACCTCTGAAGCAAAAATAAAAGTTTAATATTAATTGGTTTGGGTGGTAAAATCATGAAAATCTAACTAACTGTTAAGTTAGCTTCTGTATTTTTCTGTATCTTTAAATCTTTCCAAAAATATTTTAAAAGTACTAATTTTTTTTTTTTTTTTTTTTTTTACGGTACGTGGGCCTCTCACTGTTGTGGCCTCTCCTGTTGTGGAGCACAGGCTCCGGATGCGCAGGCTCAGCGGCCATGGCTCACGGTCCCAGCCGCTCCGTGGACTGGGGCACGAACCCGTGTCCCCTGCATCGGCAGGCAGACTCTCAACCACTGTGCCACCAGGGAAGCCCTAAAAAGTACTAAATATTTTAAATGCGATGATAATTATAGACTCAAGAAAAATAAAAGGCCATAAAATGAGATGTCTACACTTTTTACATTCTTCCCCCCCCCCACAATTAAATGAGTGAAATAATCCTGTTTAAACAGTTTGAACTTAATCTTGGATCTAGAAGCTTATAAACATATTTGTATCTATCATATAATGCCTTGATTCTTTCCAAAATCAATGAAAAAAAAGCATCCTTAGCTAACAAAGTGAGCAAGCTGTCTGAGAACCATTGCTTTACAAACTATTACTTCCAAGAGCTATTATCTCTGCTTTTGTTTAATTTACCATTAAGGTTGAGTTCTATGATGCAGTAGAAATGTCCTTTTTTATTTGAAAACTGCAGGATGGCTCAGTTTTGTTTGTTTGTTTTTCTTTTTTCTTTTTGGAAAGCTTTTATTTAACATAATGGAATCAAAATATCCATCTCTCAGAAACCCCTTCAAAGCATCTATGTCCAAAGAAGCCCTTACCTTCTGAAATTTTACTCCCAATTTCACTTTATCCAAGATTGTTTTCCAGGAAAGGCAAAGTCATTTAGATGACATTTGAAGGTGCATTTTCTCTCTAGGAATAACACTACTTTAACTTGGTGGTACTTGCAGCCAGTCACATCCCAATAACCAGAGCAGAGCAAGTCCTTGAAATAGGATTCCTCCAGAGGCAATAAAGTTTATGACCCAGCAAAGCCTGCAGAAAATACATTCAAATTCTTCTTGTGGATACAGATGCCTAACTTAATCTGTGTCCCTCCCCTGAATATATTTTTTTGTAATTTTAAAATTTTGAATAATTTCAGACTTACAGAAAGTTGTAACGATAGGACAGTGAACCCCTGGACATCTTACCTACACACACAGACAGATACTATTATAATTTTGCAGAGCCACTCGGCCGTAAGTTGCAGATACAATGCCTTTTTAACCCTAAATATGTCAATGTGCATTTCCTAAGAGTAAGGACATTCATTTACATAATCACACTAAAATATCAATATTAGGAAATTAGTGATGATATAATACTATTTAATTTCCATTTTGTCAATATTTTGCCAATTCCTACAATAATGACCTATGTAAGCTATATATATATATATATATAGAGAGAGAGAGAGAGAGAGAGAGAGAGAGAGAGAAAGACAGACAGCAGGGTTCAATTCAGGATCACACGTTCCATTTAGTTATCAAGTCTCCTTAGTCTCCTTTAATCTGGACAATTCCTGTCTGTCTTTGCTTTCCATTCCCCTGACATATTTTGAAAATTTTGAAAAAGAGCAATTATTTCATAAAAATCTTTCTCAATTTGAGTTCGTTTGATGTTTCCTTGTGATTACATTGAGGTAATGCATTTCTGTCAGGATATCAGTATTTTAACTGCTGCTTTTTCATTGTTTCCTTTCTTCTGCTTTGCTCATCCCTTTATTTTCAGCATTTCTGAATCACTTTGGTTTAGATGTGCCTCTTTTATAAAGTATATAGTTGGACCTTGCTTTGTGAGTAAAATTGTAAATAATTTTTCTTTTAATAATTGAATTTAGCCCATTCATGTTTATTGATATGGCTGATATATTTTATCTCAATTCTGTCCTTTTAATTTCATGTTATAAATTCTATGTATATAGTATTTTCTGTGTATTTTCTCATCATTTTCTCATAACCTCTTGAGTTCTTACATGTTTAAAAATGAGGTTTATAGTCTTGATATTTGAAGGACATCTTGGCAGGATATAAAATCCTTAGATCATAATTCTTGAGTTTTTTGAAAATGCTCCTTCAGTATTGCTTTTCTCTAAGTCTCTTGCCCTTATAACTCATTAGATCTTTTTGACTGAAAACACTGGGAATTATTTGGACTTAAGTCCAAGAGTCTTAGTAGGATAGGCCTTAGATTTGCTCATGCTATGTCAATTTTCTTAGGTACTCAGTGAGCCCTTTCAATGCATAGATTTCAAAGTTTTCTTTTGTTTCCGGAAAATTGCCTTATTGTTCTAAATATTAGTTCTGTTCCATTGTTTTGTTTTTCTCCTTTGGGGAGTTTAATTATTCATGTATTGGATATTCTCTGTTTTCCGTTATAATTACTTTCTTCCTGGCCCTTTTTATTTCTTTTTTTATTCATTTTAATTGTTTTGATTATTGTCCTCTTCATTGACATTTATTGTTTTCTTTAATTTATTCATCATTGAGCAACTTGTAATTTAGTCTCTTTTTCTTATATTTCTTTACTGAATGGAAGAAATTAGTACACATTTTATTTATTCCTTCCTTCTTTCTATTTCTCCTCTTAGAAAAGTGATTCAAGATATTTTTTTCATATTGGCAAATATTTATTTGAGAAGGTTTATTTTATAGAGTTATATGGCAGTTTTCTTGTTTGTGGTTGGCTTTTAGAGACAATTGTTATCAGGTGAAATGTTTGATTTTAATTCTCTGTTTTCTTCTTAGCATAAATGAAGACTGCTTGCATCTCTGCATTTAGTAACTAGGGATAAAAATTTGGGAAATTTACAAGATTCCTAGTTCTACATCACCCTCTTCTGTCAGTGTAGCAAAGCAAATGTTTTTTTAGTGTGAGTGCAAAGTGGAGAAAAATGCCTTATGATATTTTATATTTGTATTTATCTTACAAAATTCTAAATTTTCTCATCTTGTTTCTTTTTCCTCTTATTACACAACTTCCAAAGAGCTCTTTTCCCTTGCCCTAATCCCTCTTCCACAGAGTTTTTCCATACTTTGCTCACTGGAAATCTTGGTTGGGGAGTTGACAAACAGCTCCACTAGAAATTAGCTGTTTGTTTCTTTATTTACTAACTGAAAGATTCTTTACATTCTATAGTGCTTTACAATTTTCAAAAGTTTCACACACATGATTTCTAATAATTCTATAATAACCCTTTTTTGTCCTCTACCCCTATATTGTCCCTCCACCCCCCACTGGCAACCACTAGTTTCTTCTCTATATCTGTGAGTCTGCTTCTTTTCTGTTTTATTCACTAGTTTGTTGTTGTATTTTTTAGATTCCACATATAAGTGATATCATACAGTATTTTTCTTTCTCTGTCCAACTTATTTCACTTAGCATAATTCCCTCCAAGTCCATGCATGTTGCTGCAAATGGCAAAATTTCATTTTTTATGGCTGAGTAGTATTCCATTGTATATACCACATCTTCTTTACCATTTATCTGTTGATGGATACTTAGGTTGCTTCCATACCTTGGTAATTGTAAATAATGCTGCTATGAACATTGGGGTGAATATATCTTTTTGAATTAGTGTTTTTGCTTTTTTTTGGATATATACCCAGGAGTGAAATTGCTGGGTCATAGGCTATCATCCAAAGAAACACAAATAACAAATGTTGGCAAGGATGTGAAGAGACCGGAACACTTGTACACTGTTGGTGGGAATGTAAATTGGTGCAGTCACTATGGAAAACAGTATGGAGGTTTCTCTAAAAACTAAAAATGGAAATTGGTTTTTATTTTTCTACTTACAGGTAAATTGGATTGTGTATTTTACTCTAACTTATAGTCTTCTGAAGAATGGGATTTGTGTGGGTTCACATTTTACCTTTGTTGATGCAGAGCTTTTACAGAATGTATTGGAACGTTTTAGATTTATGTAGCCACCATTTCTTGACCTATCTCTCTGAATTCTTGATTCCTTCAAATCCTCATATTCATAGCAAAAATAAGATTTTGAGATATTAACCATGCCAAATTATTTCTTAAAATATTAATTTGTATTCAGTTTTACAGGCTTTTAACATTTTATTTTTAATCTTAACTCAAGTATGTATAATCTGACATTACTAAGATACTCAGCAATCTTCACTTGTCACTCTCTAGATATTCCTCTCTCTGCTCCCAACCACACCTCTCATGACCCTTCACTACCTAAACCTGAGATGTTTCTAAAATAAGAAGCTCTGCATCAGGTTCTTACCAAAAGTTTGCTATGAATGTTTGGGGGACACCCTCAAAAAAATTCCATAGAAATCCACAAAATCTCAATCTATAAAATAAGCTAGTTCTGTACACTAAAATCCATTAAGCACAGACTCATAACTTGAGGGAAATATCATGAGATTCAAACTGCATTTGGCTGATCCATTTTAGCTTATCTGCTTCATCCCCCATTCCCTCCTCTGTTCATTTCCCCTTCATAGCAGACAGTTTTCATATCCCATCCATATTCCCTCAACATTCATCATTCCAATGCATGCCAATGATTTCTTACTGCAATTATTCACAATTCTTTTATTGAGAGCTTTCTATGGCCATAGGAACTGTGGTACAGCTCTTTCCCAGGGCAGTTCCAAAATGTCTACTCTCAATGATGGAGAAACTCTCAATCAATGACATATGGGAGTTGGTAGTTGGTGAATAAATATTCTAGCTTCCTTAACCCAGAACAACTCTGTGGAATATTCTACACAACATCTCAGAGGTGTGCATCAGGCATTGAGCCCCACAGAATCTCAGCGGTCTGCATCAGGCATTGAGCCCCACTTGCCTGAAGTGATAAGATACACTTTCTTGGCTCACATCTCCATTGCCCAACTAGTGCTTCCTGTGATCATCTCTCAAAGAAAACTATTTTCACTCAAATCCTTGTCTCAGAATCTGCTTTTGGGGGAGACCAACCTAATACATATTTCCATGAATCCATAAAATAGTCTGTATTCTAGGCCTATTGTCTAACAGTGAAGACCAAAGAGAGTTATTTTTGCCTTCTAGGATATCAAGTTCTGTGGAAAAGATCTTAGTCTAGACTGTCTGGAGTTTTGGCTATTTAGCTCCAGGGACTTCAATTTGCTTGGAAGTTTCCAAAATTTTTGAAAGCCATGAGAGTAGTATTTAAATGGACTTGATTAAATTGAACTGAAGTAAACATCAGGGTAGCTTCAAATGGAAGCATATTTATGTTCCAGTCCTTTAAAATAATTGCATATATACCCAGGAAACACCAGTCTCAGCTCTGACACTAAGTAGTTAGACAGTCTTGGAAAACTTATTTCACCTTTCTAAACTTCAGTTTTCTAATCATCAAAATAAATAATTGAAATAGATGCTCTCTAAGCAGTTTTCTGGCCATAGTTCTCCTTGATTCTATGACTCTAAATAGGTCTCTGAGATCCATCACATGCCACATATAATTTTTTTGCCTAATTATTTTTCTCAGAAGTTAAACTTATCAACAGTGTCCTTTCTCTATACCTATTAATGAATTCAGATTTAGTTCTGATTCATCCAGCTACACCTTAATTTTCACTGGCTGGTTTCTAAATTATGGTAGCTCATAACTAAAACACTCTCCCCATCATTAAGCAGAGATTTTAGGTATTCTTTCCACCCAGCTACCCAGAAACATTTTGGTGTTCCATAATTTCTGAAAACAGGAAGAGTTTACATAGATAAGCCATCCATTTTGATCAGTCTAAATTCATGGCCTGAATCTCCTCCAGTTACATAACAGATGTTGCATAGAGGAAAGAGCTTGTCAATGATAATTAAACTTCTTTTCTGAACTGAGAAACTGAGCTTTGAAACCAGTTTCTCTTGAGTGGAAAATATTGATCCAAGGGAGAATCTAACAAAAAATGAAGGCAAAGGAATCAAAGTGTGCTAATGGAAAGAAAAGGAATTGAATTTGTAAATTTGGCAGAGTGCATTCACACTAGATCTTGAGAAGAAATAGAGGCAAACAAGAATAGAAAAAGGCAGGGTAGTGGAATGATTTGTATTCTTTTAACCATAAGAGTGAAGAAAGCTAATAACATAGCAGAAATAAGACCAAATAAGCTAAGAACTCAGATTAAACTTCACCATACTCGTTCCACTCACAGTTGCCCTGATAATCGAAATTTCACCTTATGGCAATAGATTAAAAAGAGGAAAATTACATGAAATGTAGCAAAGAGTAATTCCTAATGACCTCCTCCTGGAGGAAAATCCGGAGAAGAGCCTGGGGAGGAGTTGGCAATATAGAATAAGAAGGATACAATGAGGGGAAGAATACAACATTTGAACCTGAATTTTCAAGAAGAGAAAGATAGGGACCTTCTATTACTTCTGCTGATCAAACTGGTTTTAGGTAATAAGCAACATCTTTGCTATCTACACGGTCTTAACTTGGTCTACTCATCTACTTGCTTCTTGGCAAGAAACCTCAGAAATCAGGAACCCTGGATAATAAAAGGTGGATGTTGTTCTCCACATGGAAAGGCTCAGGGTAATCTAGGTCTACTGCCAAGGTCACTTTCTAAATTTGGCCTCATCCCAGAGGCTAGGCCAGGTGAGTCAATACAGTGAGTCAACCATTGCTATTACAGTTTGAAAAGAATAAGCTAAGTATAAAATTTCTTTATCTTTGGAATTTGACACTAAAAAAATCACACTAGGATGAGGAGCAGGTCTGAAAATCAAAAGGTGAGTAGATCTCAGTCAGACTGGAATGGTTCTCCCAGTTTTCTGTGGCAGCTCATAATTCTCAGAGCTACTTGGCTGCAGAGAACCACTCTAGCAGTCATGCCTGGCCCGAGTGACACATGCAGTCCACTGAAGGGGCTTGCTGGTCAATATGGCTGGTTATATGCAGAGACATTGCCAACATCTGCATAAGCAGAAAAGGAAAAATAAAACTAATAAGGGAAATCAGGATCTAGGTTGAAATCAGCTTTCCAATTTACCAGAAAATTTGTTCCATTTCATTTTACTTGTGCATATAAAACCTGGCAGATGCAATCTTTGAACAAGTTGATAGCTGATGAGAGACATATTGGTATAGTGGCTAAAACATAGATTTTAAAAACCAAACAGATCTACATTCAAATTTTGGTTCAGTCACTTAACAAGCTATGTGATCATAGACAAGTTATTTAATCTCTCCAAACCTTGACTTCATTTCCAACGTATGATGAGTATAATAATGCCTCCCTTAGAGGGCTTGATAAGGGAATGAGTTTAAAGCACCTATAGAGTAGGGGTTCATTAAATGGTAACAGTGGTGGTAGCAGGAATGATATTCATTAATGGATGTGTTAATGTTGGTAATTATTGTTTTTATTTCTGTTATTACTAGGATGCCATTTTTACATTTTTCTAATGAACATACTACCTCTTTCATGGATTTATTTCAAGAGCATTTGATTTTTTTTTTTTCCTACCTCAGTGGAGAGGGAAGGAAAAGGATGATACCCAAAATCAGACATTTCCAGAATTCTCAGTAAATAGTTATTTTGTTATCTTACTTTGGATCTGGGTTGTTAAACATTTGAGATTGAAAGTTTCCCAAGCCAAGTTCACACTCCAATACTGGTAGAATGAGAGATGATGAGAGGATATTGTGGCCATTTTACTAAGGGTCTTGGTGTAAATCAAGACCTGAAACAAAGAAACACAATATAGTTTTACACTGTGATCATGCTCCAAAGAGATCCTGCTCCAAATTCTAATAACTGTTGAGTAATTAAGGGATAAGTTAACTTTTCATTTAATGACAGTGTTAGCTTCCACAGTTAAGTAAACATATAATACCATAGCTGCTGCCTTACAACAGCCTAAAAGTGAAATGGAGGCCAGACAAAACATGCAGGGTGAGGAGCAGCAGTAGATAGAATAGTGGCCTCAATAGTGGCTGACAAATAGGAAACAATCCACAAAAGGATGATGGCAATTCAAGTTCCATTCCAGGAGGATAGAAAGTCAAATGAAGCAGCCCAAAATGAAAAGAGTGGTTCATGGAGCCTCTTTGGCAATGAGAACAATGGGAGCATCACTTGAGGGTCAGAATGTCCAAGGGAATTTGTCTGAAAATAAGGAAAGAATTGAAACTGAGCCTGATCCTGGGATACAGACTGAAACTAATGAAACTGACAAGGCCTCATCCTGCAGGAGAGAATACAGTGATGGGCTGAAAAATCAGAGCAAGCAATGGGATGTGTTACTCTGTGCAAGCATTATTCAAGGACACGTGGGAGTGTTGCCCAGAGAATTGTGAAAGCGTAGAGACTTGCAGTCTCCGTCCAAGAGCAGAAAAACATGATGCACAAAGATGTTCCGTCTCTGTTTCCAAAAAATACGTGGCATAACTCACAGCTAGCTGAACACTCAGCAAAAACAGCTGGGATGGGGTTAGGCCAGGGCAGAGATTCACATTAAGCTAAACATGACTCAGTTGTGCATTCAGGTGCATCTTATACTTTTTCATTTTGATTGTTCTATAATGGTGAGAAGAAGGAAATATTTTACTCTGTAATGACATTCTAGAATCTAGAACATTAGGCTGAATAGTCTGTGTTGACTTATGAGTCTCTTTGGATGCTATTTGGACATTCATGATGGAAAAGAATATTTCAAACCCTCAGTGTATAATAAGGCACAACTCACTGTCTTCCAAATATACTAAAAAGAAAAATCATCATAGCATAACTGGGGCATGCCCTTACAAGTGTTGAGCAACTGGAAAGCTATTTGGGGGTTCAAACTGGAAAGGAAATTCTCCTTGCCTTCATCAAAATGTATCACTCTAACTCCACTGCCATTCCAGGGAGATAAAAGGAGATATAAGTTGTAAAAACTGAATTTTAACAAGCATGTTAGAATTTTCGTATCTGAATGAATGTTTGCTTCTCCAAAGCAGTTACTTTGGGAAGCTCTATGCTAATTTCAGAAGGCTACCTGGATTGAAGGTATCAATCATTTCCTCGCATTCACAACCCTTCTCTGAGAGCCTGTGTCATAAACAGTCTGGGGAGGTGCAGCCTTATTTGCGCTCAGTTTCCTGGCTGCAGGGACCTGAAATGCAAAAGTCTGGCTGGAGCTGAGATATGGCAAAACAAAGCCATTCCATCTCAGAATTCACTTGTTGGGGAATCCAAACTATGACATAGGTATTTGGAACAAGATTTATTATATATGGCTAAAACTTAACCATGTTAATCAAAAAAATTCCTTGGAAGTTTCCAAGTTGGCTTTTATCTGGATTTGGACTTAGAGCTCATATGACTTTGATTTGCAAGTTTTTACTATTATAGAACCCCAGTGGCAAAGTATAGTTCTATCTTAAGCAAAAAAAAAATCTATAAAGTCTTTTTTCTTTTAAAAAAGATGTGAATTTTGCACTGTATTAACATATATTCAATTGTTGTAATATTACATAATATTTTCAATAATATCACTATTTGAATTTCTTAACTTTTCCTCAAAATCTTCAACTAAAATCAAAAGCATCCCCACTCCCAGGAAAACTTGTCCTGTGGTTTTTCATACCTTTTCACCACTGCGTATTGCCCAGAAACATTATTTGCAATTTCTTGGCAATACTAGAGGAGCAGGGGAAGGAGAATGTAGAAAATGAGAGGAAGGTAGTGAACAATACCACAGAAAGAAATCACAATTTCACCTTGTAAGACTGGGCCACATAGTCATCATTTTCTGATGTGTTCTCAAGTAAAGCTGAAACTACCTAAACTCAGACAAGGCAATGGCATGTCCTTGTCTTTTGTTTCTTCTATAGTCTCTGTATGCTGTAGGTGGAAGGAAAGGAACAGGGACAGTATTGTCAATTTCAGGAAAATCTCACTCTAACAATCCAAAAGCTCAAAGCTCACTGTCAGTATCAAACCAAATCAATCAGCATTGCCTTATTCTTCTATTCATTCTAGGAAGGCTACACTGGAAGTGAAAGCAACCGAGATAAAACTATAATGCAAAAAGAAAAAAATAATTCTAGAGGGAAGGCCATGTCAAGATAAAAAAACAAAAAGTGGTTTCTGATGTTTCTGCTTTTTTGCATAAATTTAACACTACATCAGAGGATACTGCAGAGAAAGTGACAACTCTTGGAGCTGTTCTTGAAAGTGGATAATTTTAGAAGCAATTTGTCAATCAACTAATTCTTAATTAATAAAACAGTTGAATAATAGCTTCATGTTACTTTTCTACTGTCCAGTGTTAATCTCATTTGCAATTATTTTGAATACTTATTAAACCCTGAAGCAATGTTGGGTTTTCCAGTGTCTTTCATAGCCCATAAAAGAGGCATGAAGAAAAATTTCCCATTACAACCTATAGTGATGAGAAGATTGGAAACAATGACAATATTCTTTAAAAGACTAAAAAAGATACTTCAAAGTAATAGAAACAGGAGTACTATAACCAATTATTAATAATTAATTTTATATTAATATTAGCATTTATCATTTTATAATTAAAACTTTGCTGATAATACTAATGAGTTGTGGTTCTGTTCATTGGTCAGGCCATCATCTTTGTCTGAAAATACTAGTTTACCTTAGTGGTCTATTTGGCAATTGTATAACCTCAGGCAGGTATTAAATCCTAAGCAATTCTGGTTCCTAGCAAAAAAAAAAAGCAACTCTCAAGAGAAGATCAGCTCCTCTGATGTCAGAAATCTACTTACCCTTTTCTAACCCATCCTAGCTGGAATGCCTCTTAGGGACCTATTGATTCAGAAATCTCCTCCCCAAAGGATTCTTGGGCCTTGAAGTTCTCACAATAATGCAATCTCTCAAGAAGCATTCCTCATTTTAAGAAAATTTAGCATAAGCTATTTCTTGTCATATATTTATGGAATTTATAAAATTCTAAGGACCACACTTGTGAGTAGAGTAGGTTCCTACCTCTCTGGTTTTAACAGGAAGGGAAGAGAAAAGTTTTTCAGAATCACCCTATGAGTTTTAAAAGTACCCATGCCATGACAACCAAAGGCAATGAGTGATCTTTAACTGCATCAGGACATAAACAAAAAAACAACTATAAAGAATATTTTGGGAACAAGTAAGAACTTGAATATTGGCTGCATATTTGAAAATGTGATTTAACAATGTCAAATTCCTTGAGTGTGATAATGGTATTATAGTAATGTGGGATAATATCATTCTTAGGTAATACATATTTAATTACTTTGGAAGGGAAGGTAAACTGTCATGATATCTACAATTTACATGTCAGTGATTTTGCTTGTAGTTTCATCGAGATAGAAATACTCCCAGGGACTTCCCTGGTGGTTAAGCAACTAAGCCCGTGCACCACAACTACTGAGCCTGCACTCTAGAGCCTGCGAGCCACAACTACTCAGCCCACATGCCACAACTACTGTAGCCTGTGCACCTAGAGCCCATGCTCCACAACAAGAGAAGCCACTGCAATAAGAAGCCCTAAGAAACCCGTGCACCAAAATGAAGTGTAGGCCCCACTCACCGCAACTAGAGAAAGCACATGCGTAGCAATGAAGACCCAATGCAGCCAAAAAATAATAAATTTATTAAAAAAAAAAGACTCCCAAAAGCTCAGGCATTTTGATTCTTTAAAAGAAACTGAAATCTGATACCAATAGCAACATAATCTCAGTATAGAAATTTGAGTGAAATTATTAAAATATAATTTTTTTTAAATTAATTTACTTATTTTTGGCTGTGTTGGGTCTTTGTTATGGTGTGCAGGCTTCTCGTTGTGGTGGCTTCTCTTGTTGCGGAGCATGGGCTCTAGGCGCATGGGCTTCAGTAGTTGTGGCACGTGGGCTCAGTAGTTGTGGCGTGTGGGCTTAGTTGCTCCACGGCATGTGAGATCTTCCTGGACCAGGGCTTGAACCCATGTCCCCTGCATTGGCAGGCGGATTCTTAACCACTGCGCCACCAAGGAAGTCCCTAAAATATAATTTAATTGGCATTAGCATTTTGAATTCAAGGTAGAGGGAAAATGATGGAGAGAGAGGCCAGCCCAGGGAAAGTTGCAATAGAGTCTGCTTATGAGATGCTTAAAATGTACCCTTGAGCTTTGATTCTGAAGAATCTAAATGACTTGTGGAAGAAGAGGCAAAATCAGTGATCCCTACTTTCAAGTTGAAAGGGAAAAAGGCGTTCAAAAGGGTCTCTGAGACACTTTAAACAATGACTAAGAATGTGAGCTTTAAGCTCACTTAAGAAACATATAGAAAATTGCAACAATTTTTTGCAACCTGTAAAACTATTGATGTCTCCCCAAATGACCTAGTTCTCTTTTTGTTACAGTCAACTAGCTCCAAGTACTTGTAGTTCTTTGGCTCATGTTATGTAAAGAAGTGTATACCTACCAAGCTTTATCAACATATACCAGGAGGAGAGAATCACTTTCGTATGCCTAACAGTACGCCATGTTCCACCCCAGATCATATTTTCTGCCCGTTTCTTTCATTCATTTTGAGTAATAATAATAACTACCATTTATTGTAATTCCATCCTGTCAGTCACAGTGCAAGGCACCTTATATATATCTTATGAACACCTATCCTATGAAGTAGAATTACTATCCCACATTTTATTGCTGAGGAAACAAAATTAGAGATGAAGCAACGTGCCTAATTCGGCCTTAGTAAATGTTAGGGCTAGGATTCTAAACTCAGTCTGACATCTCTGCTCTGACTGCTTCCTGTGTGAATACTTAGAGTCCCATATGTTGCTACCTTCCTGATCTGCCTGTCAGGTAGCAGACGTCAGTCCTGCCTGGCATCCCTCACTTGCCCTGTGCCATGGCTTCCCACCAAGTATCACTGACAGCACCCTAGAGAAGCTCCCAGCTTCTTAAAGATAGTATTCAGGAAATAAAATGGATTCACTCCCCCATAGGTAGTTGTGCTCAGGTCCATGGAGGACAAAAGAGGTTATGAGAATCAATATCTTATTACTGGCTGCCCTTCTCCTGATCTGCTTGCCCATATTTAGTTCTATTAATCTTTTCTATATAATCATATCCGATACGCTTTTCTGCTTTTTTCAATAAAGGAGTCTCAATCGATGATAATTATAATTCTCTAATTAGTTTCTTAATGACATTTTTGTAGACGAGTACAGAACCCTGGGCATACTTTTCAGTAGAAATGTTTTTGCAAAAAAACCTCAAAATGCCTTACTTGCCTTTATATATTCCTGCAGGATATGTTTAGTATTAACTGAGTCATCAAATCAAGTTTATCCACATTTTCCACTCTCTTTAAGTTTCATTAATGTCTTCCCTCCCTTTAGCATATATTTCTTTGCCAACCTTTCACACCTAATTAGTTTCAGTCACTTGTCTCTGAATATTTAACACTACCTCTGTCACTTTGCAGTACTTAGTTTGCTTTTTTAAATATTATTGACCTCTTCATGCATGGCCAGTGAATTGACCAATTTTTACCCAAATTTTTAGTTAATTGTATTAGGCATGCTTGGGGAATATGCTGAGTCTCTGCCTTTTTCCTTGGAAGTTATCCGTACTTGCGACCTCTGCTGAAGTGATGGGCTTGGGTGACCATGAATTGCCACAGGAGCCCTCTCCTGGGCCATCCCTGATTGGATCAGGAGTGAGACACTTCATCTGGTGGGAACCAATCCACAGGCCAATCTATGGCAGACCAAAGTTATGAAGGGCAAAACTAACAGGCTTAGTAGAAAAAGCTAGTCCAGAAAAAACAAGAATGTTGCAGACATATGGAGTGAAATGTAAATGATGGACTATGTGACCACAATAAGAGGAAAATATTGCCTCATCACTTTAGTGGTTCCATGAAACTTAGCTCTACTTCTAGTAGATGGATGGTTTGTGAGTTTCTTCTGTCCTGTTTTTAGCCCTCCTTCATTCTTTATTTGCAGATAATCAGAATGATTATCACCTGTACTAGGGATATATTACAGTAGTCCCAGATAGCTAGGATAGAACAAAAGTGGTTTCAAGAATCTAGATGTGGTCAGAGCCAGGAGATCAATCACTATAAGGAAAGATATGTTTTCAGTTTAAGAATAGAAAGTGAAGCAGGGATTGGGGTTCAGGGAATCAGCATGAATATAAAGGAACAGTGTGTAAAGGAGGCACTATCATGCAAGTCACACCATGAAATATTGATTAAGAAAGGTAAGCCTCAAGCCAGAAGTTCAGGAAACACAAAAACATGAGGAAATTCTAACTATACAGCAGATAGGGAACACTGCATAAAAGGGGTCACTAAAAAAGTTACAAAGGAGACAGATGGCCCAGGAAGCTAAAATAGCAGTCAGAATAATCTTAACACCAAGGCCTGGAGGGGAGAACAGCTAGAATTATAAAATAAGGACAGAAAGCACAGGTAGGTGTGAGTACCCATGCTTCAGTACATTAGGTGAGACTGGGATGGGGAGCCAGGCAGACCCTAAACTTTGAGGAAATAGTATGACTTTTCTATAAATGTCACACCTTGGATGACTCCGGCTCTAGACATAATAGGTCATTTGGTCACTGACAATGGAATTGGATCCTGGAAAATGCAACTTAAGACAACAATGAAAGCTCAGTCCTTATTCTGGAAGTAAGTTTCCCTTTCACGAATAGTCAGGCAGGTGAGGTACTGCAGGAAAATGTGGCAGTGGCCACAATTGGGAGTCAGACGTGGAGCAGCTAGCTTCTAGCCTTCTCTTTTGTGTGGCAAACCTTAGTTATTGGTGGGAGATACCTGGTCAAACCAAGACAGGATTCTACAGCATCAGCCACCAGTCTGGACAGGTGCAGAGAGGAGATCCATCCTGGAAGTCAGAAGCAGCACGATCCATCAGAATTAGCATTGAGGGGACACATCTCAGTCAGTGTCATGAACATGAACCATATACGGGAAAGGGGAAGAAAGGGAGCGATGGATCTCAGAGCTGTTGTGGGAACCAAGCCGGCTCTATCTGAAGGAACACATGGCCCCTATGCTTCCAAACAACTGGTTCCAACAACTCCATCTCCTGTTTCCTTCAGACAGAGACACAGGAATGCAGGCAGGAGGTGACACCAAGTCTCCTCCATTCCATACCAGAGTAGGAGTGAGGGATAGGGGTTGAAATTTGGGAAGAATTGGTAGGAGCTGGTGAGACTTTTCCTGATGTGTACATTGTGAGCTAATAAGCAGAAAGAACCACAAGTTCACAGTACGGACTTGCTCTGGGGTAAGTGGTAAGGAGACCTGATTTCTTCAATGATCTTCATGCTTAAGGATATTCTACTTCCCAAAGTACAGAACATGCTGCAAGTTTCAATACTGACATTCAGTTTTGCCAGAGGCAGTTTTGACCACCTCTCAGGTTTTAAATGCAAATTAATTCAGCAGACATGCAGTTATTTAAGGTGTTTTCACACAATGCAAATTGCCCTCTCTTAGCCAGTAAAGGATGTTAGTCTCTCAGCCTTTCCATACTTTGTCATCTTCAATTAACATCAAGTTCCTCCACGAAATGATGCCTCTGGTCTCTGGCTCAAATCCTTCACCAATGTTACAGACTACATTTTATTCAGCCTTTCAGACTATGGTTGTATAAACCACAAAGGGGAGACCTCCTTATTCAGTGTCTTACATTCTGATAAAAATTGAGAATGTGTCTCCCTGACCTTCTTCTCTCCACATACACACACACACACTTAATGTCATCTCCATTTTAGACACATCTGTGGGCTATTATCTTTCCTGTGCTTGCTCAGATTGTGTATTGGTATCCTATATGCCATTGAATAAGGACTGATCCTGAAGGAGGTAATTTCTGATCCTGAAGGAGGTATTTTCCCCCCTTATCCACAGTTTCACTTTCCTCGTTTTCAGTTATCTGCAGTCAATTTCGGCCCAAGAGTATTAAATGGAAAATTCCAGAAATAAGCAATCCTTTTTTATCATATAAATATTTTTAATCAAAGTATAGTTGATTTACAATATTGTGTTAGTTTCAGGTGTACAGCAAAGTGATTCAGCTTTATATATATATTTTAGATTATTTTCCATTATAGTTTATTATAAGATTTTGGAAATAGTTTCCTGTGCTATACAGTAAATTCCTGTTGCTTATCTGTCTCATGTATAGTAGTTTGTATTTATTAATTCCACACTCCTCATTTATCCCTCCCTCTCCCTTTCCCCTTTGGTAACCATAAGTTTATTTTCTATGTCTGAGTCTGTTTCATACATGAAATATTTTACTAATCTATAAGCTAGTAACTAAATTACATCTTCCTACAAGTTTCTCAAAAACAAAGTCTTGGAAACCATTTGAGTTGCAAAACAATTTGTTACCTAGTATTTAAGTCATTTACTTTTTCAATACCAATACCAATATTTCTTTTTTTAATTGTAGTTGATGTACAATATTATATAAGTACAGGTGTACCATGTAGTAATTCAAAATTTTTAAAGGTTATATTGCATTTATACTTATTATAAAATATTGGCTATATTCCCCATGTTGTACAATATATCCTTGTAGTTTATTTTATACCCAATAATTTATACCCCTTAATCTCTTACCCCTATATTTTCCCTTCCCGCTTCCCTCTCTCCTCGGTAACCAGTAGTTTGTTCTCTATATCTGTAAGTCTGCTTCTTTTTTGTTTTATTCACTAGCTTGTTGTAGTTTTTAGACTCCACATGTGATATCATATAGTATTTGTCTTTCTCTGACTTATTTTACTTAGCATAATGCCCTCCAAGTTCATCCATGGTGCTTCAAATGGCAAAATTTCATTTGCTTTTATGGCTGAGTAGTATTCCATTGTGTATATATATACCACATCTTCTTTATCAATTCATCTGATTATGGACATTTAGGTTACTTCCATATCTTGGTAATTATAAATAATGCTGCTGTAAACATTGGGGTGCATGTATCTTTTCCAATTTGTGTGGGTTTTTTTTTTTTTTTTGGGGGGGGATGTATACCCAGGAATGGAATTGCTGGGTCATAAGGTAATTCTACTTTTAGTTTTTGGAGAAACCTGTATACTGTTTTCCACAGTGGCTGCCCCAATTTACATTCCTACCAACAGTGTACAAGAGTTCTCTTTTTTCCACATACTCACGAACAATGTTATTTGTGTTCTTTTTGATGATAGCCATTCTGACAGGTGGGAGGTGATATCTCTTTGTGGTTAAAATTTGTATGGAAACACAAAAGACCCCAAATAGCCAAAACAATCTTGAGAAAGAAGAACAGAGCTGGAGGAACTATACTCCCTAACTTCAGACTATACTACAGAGTTATAGTAATCAAAACAATATGGTATATGGATAAAAACAGACACATAAATCAATGGAACAGAATACAGAGCCCAGAAATAAACCCATGCACTTATGGTCAATTAATCTACGACAAAGGAGGCAAGAATACACAGTGGAGAAAAAACTGTCTCTTTGATAAGTGGTGCTGGGAAAACAGGACAGCCATGTGTAAAAGGATGAAATTAGAACATTCTCTAACACTACACACAAAAATAAACTCAAAATAGATTAAAGACCTAAATGTAAGACCAGATACTATAAAACTCCTAGAGGAAAACATAGGGAGAACACTCTTTGACATAAATCACAGCAATATTTTTTTGGATCTGTCCCCTAAAACAAAGGAAATTAAAATAAATAAATGGGACCTAATTAATTTAAAATCTTTTGCACAGCAAAGGAAACCATCAACAAAATGAAAAGACAACCTACTGAATGAGAGAAAATATTTAGCAATGATATGACCAATAAGGGATTAATATCCAACATACATAAATGGCACATACAACTCAATATCAAAAAAATAAACTGACTAAAAATGGGCAGAACTGAATAGACATTTTTTCCAAAGAGGAAATGCAGATGGCCAACAGACATATGAAAAGATGCTCAATGTCACTAATCATCAGGGAAATGCAAATCAGTAATAAGCAATTCTTAACTTTTAAATTGCCCACCATTCTGAGTAGTGTGATGAAATTTCATGCTGTCCCCCTCTGTCCCACCCTAGACATGAACCATCCCTTTGTCCAGTGTATCCTGCCTGTTAGTCACTTAGTAGCCATCTCAGTTATTAAACTGACTGTCACAGTATTGCAGCATTTGTATTCAGGTAATGCTTATTTTACTTAATAATGTCCCTAAAGCACTAGAATAGAGATGCTGGTAATTTGGATATGCCAAAGAGAAGCCATAAAGTGCTTCCTTTAAGTGAAAAGGTGAAAGTTCTCAACTTAATAAGGAAAGAAAGAATATTGTATGGTGAGGTTGCTAAGGTCTATAGTAAGAATAAATCTTCTATCTGGGTAATTGTGAAGAAGGAAAAATACATTTATGTTAGTTTTACTGTTGCACGTCAACATGCAAAAGTTACGGCCACAGTGCATAAGTGCTTAGTTAAGACAGACAAGGCAATAAATTAAACACAATAAGATATTTTGAGAGTTAGAGACCACATCACATAACTTTTATTACTGTATATTGTTATCATTCTTCTATTTTATTATTATTGTTAATCTCTTACTGTGCTTTAATTTATAAATTAAACTGTATCATGGGTATGTAAGTATAGAAAAAATCATAGTATATACACAGCTTGGTACTATCTGTGATTTCAGACATCTACTGGGAGTCTTGGAATGTATCTTGTACATTTGTATCTTGCAAATTAAGGAGGACTACGGTAGTGACTGAATAGTGACAATATCATCTAACTTCACAGAAATGTAGCATTTTAATGCATCCATGTGAAATGCACTGTTGGTAAAATTAGGTAACTGCATCCATAGTTTCTAAGCTGCCCACTCTAAATGAGTTCCCCTTACTTAGGGTCTTGCTCTTTTGGTCCCTTCTTTTTTTTTTTTTTTTTTTTTTTTTTTTTGCGGTACGCGGGCCTCTCACTGTTGTGGCCTCTCCCGTTGCGGAGCACAGGCTCCAGATGCGCAGGCTCAGCGGCCATGTCTCACGGGCCCAGCCACTCTGTGGCATGTGGGATCTTCCCGGACCGGGGCACAAACCCATGTCCCCTGCATTGGCAGGCAGACTCTCAACCCTCCCTTCTATTTTTGAGTGCAGAGGACAATAGATAGAATTCCCAAAACATGGTGGTTATGGAAGCAAGACTGTTACTGCTATGGTCTCTCTCATTTAAATTTCTTCTCCTCCTTCAACCCCTTACCTACAATATCTTCCAACCCATTCTGCAGACACCAAGTAAGTTAGGACAAGTGGCTTCTTTCCCAGCCCAGGTTTTTAAATATACAGGGCATGTGGTGGCCCTGTGAAAAAGGTTGAAATGAATGTAAAAAACGTTTTAGGAGCATAATGTAAAAGCTCACAGAAACAGGCAACATAAGTGATAGAATATGGATTCATGACTATCTAGCTCATTTACTATAGTTCCATCAAAGCCAGAGGGAGACACAGTTGTCTGTAACACCCAGAAGTCATACAGCACGCAAGCTTGGCACCCTCCTGGTAATATCATCCTTTATTTATGGTTCAAAACCCTTCCAAACTACTCCCCAAATCATTCCCCAAGATGGCATTGGTGATCATGAACTGCTCTGTTCCTGATTAATATTAACCTTACTTGCATGTGATTTTGCTTTTTCTAATGTGCTGCATATGACATCTGGCCTCATAAACAAAGCAACCAGAAATGAGGAAAGCACAGTTGAGGCCGGTTCAATCTTGTCTCCTAAGACTTTTGTTACTGGGGTTGCATAAAGCAAATGGTACCACCCATGCCCCCCAAGCCCTCTATACTTTTTTTTTTTAACAATTTGCTAAACACTGCTCTGTGCTTTTTATAAGAATTAATATTTTTTAAAAATACTGTCAATCTTTAAAAAATTTTTTTCTTCCAGTTTTGTTGAGATATGTTGACATACAGCACTGTATAAAGTTAAGGTGTACAGCATAATGATTTGACTTATATCATGAAATGATTACCAAAATAAGTTTAGTGAAAATCTATCATATCATATACATACAAAATTAAAGAAATAGAAAAAAATATTTTGTGTGTGTGATGAGAACTCTTTAGGTTTATTCTCTTAACAACTTTCATATATAAAATATAGCAGTGATAATTATATTTGTCATGTTGCACATTACATTCCTAATACTTGTTTATCTTATAACTGGAAGTTTTTACCTTTTGATTGCCTTCATACAGCTCCCCCTCTCCCTCCCCCTTGCCTCTGATAACCACACATCTGATTTCTTTCTCTATGGGTTGGTTTGTAATGTTCTTCTTTCTCTCTTTTTTACAATCTTTGTTTTAAAGTCTATTTTGTCTGATACAAGTGTTGTTACCCTGGCTTCCTTTTTGTTTCCATTTACATGGAATAACTTTTTCCATCCCCTTACTTTCAGTCTGTGTGTGTCTTTATATCTGAAATGAATCTTTTGCAGGCAGCATACATATGGGTCTTGGTTTTTCATCTGTTCAGCTCCCCATCTTTTGATTGAAGAATTTAGTCCATTTACATTTAAAGTAATTATTGATAGGTATGTACTTATTGACATTTTGTTCATTGTTTGGGGGTTGTTTTGTGTTTCTTTTTTGTTCCTTCTATTTTGCTCTCTTCCTTTGTGATTTGATGACTATATTTAGTGTTATGTTTGAATTCCTTTCTCTTTTGTATGTGTGTATCTATATTTTTGTTTTGTGACTACCATGAGTTTTATATATAGCAATCTATTTATATATGTGATTATTTTAAGTTGCTGATCTTTTAAATTCAAACACCTTTTAACAACCCTGAATTTTTACCCTCCATCCACATTTACCATATTTGACATCATATTTTACATCCTTTTGTTTTGTGAATCTCTTAACTACTCATTGTGCATAGAGATGATTTTACTACTTTTGAGTTTTAACTTTCCTACTAGTTTTATAAGTGGTAGATATACTACCTTTACTGTATATTTGCCTTTACCAATGAGATTTTTCCTTTGGTAATTTTCATATTTCTTGTGGACTTTCTGCTTAGAGAAGCCCCATTAACATTTCTTGTAAAGCTGGTTTTGTGGTGCTGAACTGTTAGCTTTTGCTTGTCTGTAAAACTTTTGATTTCTCCTTCAAATTTAGGTATTTCCCTTTCATCACTTTAAATATAACATGCCACTCCCTTCTGGCCTGCAGAGTTTCTGCTGAAAAGTCAGCTGATAGCTTACTGGGGGTTCCCTTGTATATAACTTGTTGCTTTTCCCTTGCTGCTTTTAATAGTCTCTCTTTATCTTTAATTTTTTCCATTTTGATTACAATGTGTCTTGGTGTGGTCCTCTTTGGGTTGATCCTGTTTGGGACTCTCTACTCCTGGGACCTGGATGTTTGTTTCCTTTCCCAAATTAGGGAACTTTTCAACTATTATGTCTTCAAATATGTCCTCTCCCCCTTTCTGTTTCTTCTCCATCTGGGGACACTTATTGTGCAAATATTAGTTCATTTGATATTGTCTCAGAAGTTTCTTAAACCGTCCTCATTTAATTTTTTTCCTTTTTTCTGTTCAGCTTGAATGATTTCCACTATTCTGTCTTCCAGTTCAGTGATCTGTTCCTCTGTATCATCTAATCTACTGTTGGTTCCTTTTACTCTATTTTTAATTTCAGTTATTGTGTTCTTCTACTCTGAACTATTGTTTCTACTATTGGTTCTTCATATTTTCTAACTCTTTGTTAAACTTTTCACTGTGTTCATCCATTCTTAGTCCTTTGAGCATCTTTGTGATCATTACCTTGAATTCTTTATCAGATAGATTGCTTTTCTCCACTTTACTTAGTTCTTCTGGGGTTTTATCTTGTTCCTTCACATGGACCATATTCCTCTGTTGCCTCATTTTGCCTAATTCTCTGTTTTTATTTCCATGTATTTGATAGGTTAGTTATGTTTCCTGGTCTTGGAAAAGTGGCCTTATGTAGGAGACATTCTATGTTTCCTAGCAGCACACTCCCCTCTGGTCACCAGAGCTATATGCTCTAGGGGTGCCCCCATTTAGTCTTCATGGGTCCTTCTATTGTGACAGGTTGACTACTGTGGGAGGTCTGTTAGGTGTAGCTGGCCTTCAGTCCAGTTGGTTGCCAGGTCCTGACTTGTGCCAAGGCTGTCAGCCACTGGTGGGTGGGGCCAGGTCATGAAGCTGCTGGCTGCAGAGCCCCAGGGGGTCCCAGGGCTAGTTCTGGCCCGCTGGAGAGTAGAGCCAGGTCCCAGGGTGGCAGGTTGCAGGGCTAGGCATCCTGGATCTAGTGTCCTCATGCTGGTGGGCAGGGCCCGTTCCTGATGGCTGGCTGTAGGGTCTGGGCTATCCCAAAGCTGGTATTGGCCTGCTGGTTTGTGGTTCCTCATCCTGGGGCAGCTGGCTGAGGGACCCAAGATACCTCAGAGCTGGTTCTGGTCTACTGGTGGGCAGGTTCAAGTCCTGAAGTCTCAGACTGTAGGGCTGTAGGGGTCTCAGAGTTGGTGCTAGTCCAACTGGTGGGCAAGGCTTGTTCCCAACACAGCCAACTTTGGGGTCCATGGTGTCCAAAGCTGATATATCCCAGGGTGGCTGGCTGAGGGGCTCAAGGCTTCCCAAAGCTGGTGTTGGTCCACTGGTGGGCAGGGGTGGGTCCCAGGTTGTCCCAGAGCTGGTTCTGGCCTGCTGGTGGGTGGGTTGGGTCCTGGCCTGGCAAGCTGTGGGACTGCAGTAGTCTGGAGATTGGTGTCTGTCTGCTGGTGGCCAGGGCCAGGACCCAGCTGGTCTTCAGGCTGTGCCTACCCAATTGTGAGTGAGACTGTGTCCTGGGGCTGGTGCCAGTGCACTGGTGGGTGAGGCCAGGTTCTGGGCCTCTGGTGGGTGGGACTGGGTCCTGGAAGGCCTGTATACATTAGAGAGCCCCATTCTAGCCCTCATCTGATCATGTCCTTTTCTACCAGTCAAGGATAATGTGGGGCAAAAAGGCATAAGTCTTTGCCCTCTAGATACACTTTCCAGATACCAAGGACACCAGAATTCCCAGCCAAAATACCTCAGCTAAGTTCTAGAGTCTGTACACACACAGAATAACCATGCTTCTATTATATACATTCCTAAACCCAATGACTAGCTTTTTGAGTAGAGGTGTGCCCAGAGCTTGGATTAGGGCTAATGTGAAATAATAAAATATATATGTGTGTGTGTGTGTGTGTGTGTGTGTGTGTGTGTGTGTGTGTGTGTGTGTGTCTGCCTCTGATTCCTGACACAGATCTCCTAATTCTCTTATAAACAGATGTGCTAAGAGAATATTTTGTTCTAATATTTAGTCTTTGATCCTGGTTTCTAGCACAGAGCTCCTAAGACCTTTGTAATTTCCTGAGTGATAGGAGCTTTTGACACCAGTCTCCTAAATTTCTTGGAATATCCTGGTTGATAGGAATATCTTTTGTCCTAGTGAGATGACTTTTGGTGGGCTCCTAAATGGGGGTCTGGTCACCAGAAAGACCAAGCCATGATTAGAAGTTTGGAACTTTCATCTCTACCCTCAATTCTCCAGAGAGGAAAGAGAGGCTGGAAATGGAATTAATAGTCAATCATGCCTGCATGATAAAGCCTCTGTAAAATTCCCAATAGTGCAGGGCTCAAAGTGCTTCCAGGTTGTTAAACACATCCACATGCCAGGAGGGTGGCACACCCCAACTTATGGGGACAGAAGCTCCTGCACTTGGGACCTTTCCAAACCTCACACTTCGTATCTTTTCATCTGTTCCCTTTATCATATCCTTCATTATATGATAAACTGGTAAACATACCTAAGTGTTTCCCTGAGTTCTGTGAGCCATTCTAGCAAATTATTGAACCCAAGGAAGGAGAACCCTGATTTATATAGCCAGTCCATCAGAAGTACAGGTGACAACCTGGGACTTGTGATTGGCATCTGAAGTGTGGGGGGCTAGTCTTGTGGGCCTGAGCTCTTAACCTGGGATCTGATACTATCTACAGGTAGGTAGTCTCAGAATTGAGTTAAATTGTAGGACACCCAGCTGATGTTAGAGAATCACTTGATTTGTGGAAAATTCACAAATCTAGTGTCAGAAATGAAGTGCGGGTATAGTATGAGAGTAAAAGTGTTTTCCCTAGACAGCTGGGGTGTCTACTAACATGCGTTTGAGGTATCACTAGGTGTGGTATAAAGTATAGCAATAAAAAGAGAAGAAGAATGGCAGATAACCTCCATCTGAACTTTTGCCACTAGCCCCCCAAATGTTAAGAATGTAATCTCTTCCTTATTGCATCTGCTTTTCCACAGTGTCTTGCTAAAATGTACATGTTCCCCTGAATTCACTAAGTATAGAATAACACATTCTATTTACACTGACCAGATCTAATCATTTTCCCTCTTCCAGTAAAATAACCTTCTCTTCTGACTAATACTATCCAATAATTAAGGGTAAAAAAAACCACGTAAAGCTGCTTGATCTAGAACAACGCAGATCTTAAGAACTGCATGCCCTTAGGACTATGTATTTTATAACCATATTTTTTTAAAATAGGAAATTAACTCAGCTTAAATCATTTTCTTTTCCTCTCATTACTAATTTAGGTATGGGGAGCTAACTGATGATTATTATGATTAATTGGGATCTGTTTAGTGCTTCCTTTTGCCTCTTTCCTCAACCTGTGGAAGTGGGTTTCCCCACTGTACCAGGCTAAGAAGGCTTAGAGGAATTGGAACAGTAGTGGATAGGATGCCCTTTGTATACGTTTGTTTGTGTTTTCTCCATCTTAGCTCTTATCCACAGACAGATCTACAGAAGAAACCCACTACAAAGGAGGCATCAGATGGCTCCATCTAATGAGTTACCACTGTGCATACCATCAAAGTTGCCTATAGTATAAAGATGCCAACCCCACATTATAATGAAGCAGAAAGGTCAAATGTGTAGGGTTTGGAGACTTGTGCACATTGACCATGGGAAGGTGACAAAAAAGAATTGTTATACTGTCTGGCTCTTTCTGGTGGTAAGGAAAACAATAGCATTAACACTAGTAGCCAATCCTTATTGATCAACAGTAAAGAAGTGAGGAAGGAAAGACAAGCAAATCTGTGCTTCTTACTGCTTCTAGTAAAAATAGAATTTAAAAGCTTTATAATAATATAAATTTATGGTCAAATTATAAAATATAGATAAAATTATAAGGAAGAGATAAAGTGGACAGGACAACAAAATCAGGGAAAAAGAAACTATGTCACGTGATTTTTTTCCAAAATAAAAAAATTCTCTGTCTAAAAAGTTATTTTCCAAGGCAGTCATATCATCTCTAGCCATAGGGGGAGAAACGATCAGAGAAAAAATTGTAAGCAGCTCATTAGACTTAGAGCAAGGCAGTGTGTTGCTCAACAGCATGGGCATTATTACTGTCCACAGGAGGGTGCCCTCTGGAGTCCTGTAACAAGGTGGCCTGGCAAGAGAGCAAATGGAAGAAATAGAGTAGGTTTCTCTGTCAACAAGCTTCCTGAATGAGAATATTAAAGAAAATATCAAGAATTATATTTACTAGTAACAGGTAATGTGCACCATTAATCTTGAATGTAAGAAGTAAGTCCCTTTATAATTGTGTGACTCCTCAAAAGTTTATTTTCAGTAAATGGGAATTGTTACCCATGTTATGAGAAAAAGTACAAGTAGAGACAGTGTAAATAAATCCCACCAAGTCACAGGCAGGGCTACTAACTCCAAGGCCAGATCCACAATCACTCCCAAATATTCAGTGATTTGGACTAAACCAAGGTAAACCCAATGGAACCATCTGATGGGGCTGTTTCATTTTAGGTGGGAGTTTTGTGGCCCCTGAACTCCTTAGGCAGCTTCAACCACTTAGATAACACTTCTCAAGGCTTCAGCGGCACTCTCAGTTTATGGGATAGAGGAATTAGGTTGTTACATATCACAAAGCTTATGGTAACTAAATGATCAACTTAGTTCAAATTAGTTCAGTTGTGAGTAAGATCCTGAATACCAAAGATAGCCTGAAACACTGGGGAAAAAATTCTGAAATGGAAATACATTGAGTTACAAAGAGGATTCTAATGTGTTACCACTGCAATCTTATTTAACAACTTCATTAGAGAACCATAAGCAAGAATAAAAATTAAGGTTATAAAAAGTGCAGAGGATAAGGTACATTTGAAATCGCTAAATTACAAAAAGAGCGTAATGAGGAGTTCCAGAAAGGAAGACTCCAGAAGCAAGAACAAAACTTAGATTCAACGGGGTATCATATAAAAACATGAGTTTAAGAGAAAGTAAATTTTCTATACAAGCCCAAAATCTTGAAATAGGAGTCTGAACAGTCCTAGCAGGAGAACCAGAGATTAATTTGCAGTGTGATACATGGTACCCTCACCCAGTATTATCTGGGTTGCTGAAGGAGAAGTGACCTGTTCTGTCCAGTAGAAGAGCCGATTAATTCACGAGGCTGTGACACTTCCACTCTGGCTGTCTGCATTTGTGCCTCCCTCCTTCCTGTAACTGTCAGCCAGCTGGCTCCAGTTACTATTATCCTTGTCCTAGAGACAGGATCCCTTAAGACTGGGCCTCTCAACCTTGAGAGGAGATCAATGGCAGCTGAGACTGTGAACTTGGGATGCATGCAAACACAAGAAGATCCATCTCTTGTGCTTTCCTTGAAGCTGGTTCTGTGACTATGTTGATTTTGCTTGTTTGCTTGTTCTGCTCCATCAGGACTGCAATTAAAAAAAAAAAACATACTTGAGATATGGTGCTTTAATCCAAAGTAAGGCAGTTTCAATGGTAGAATTCCAGACGCTGTGACAGATTCATGGGAGTAATATACTTGGGTAAGGGAGAATAACTGGCATTCCTAGAAACTTCCCCAGAAATAATTGTCTTCCTTGCTTATGCAGAAGCCTGCTACCTAGATGCTAGAACAGAATGGTAAGCAATTGTCAAGTTGGAAAAGTAAAGCTTTGTTCTGTTTGTCTTTCTGTGTTGCCTGTTCTACTCGGTTAGAAGCTATACATCATTAGTCATGACTATCTACTTTCCATGCAAAACTCAGTGCCTAAAATAATCCTCATCCACACTTCCTACCAAACTTCCATTTGCATTTCAACAAGATTAGCAAAGGAAACTTGTGAGGGAACAAGGACAAGAGATGGAAGATTTTGGAGCCTGTGACCGTGTCCTCCAGAGGGACCTCACTGGGGAGCTTTGTATGCTCAGTGGATATCACAAAGGCCAGGTTTCCCAAGGAGGCCCCAAGAGGGGGACAGGGCTACAGTAAAAGGAGTTGAGAAGTCACTGTTGCCAAGCTTGACCTCCCCTACAGCTGTGTTTGGAGGAGTTCACACCCTTGAGATCTCAGGTTCCCCCAGCTTCCTAAGAGCCAACCTTGTCTTCTAGTTATTTTCAGTCATAGAAGACAGATATTTCAGAACTTAACAGTTTACACATTGTCATGTTCTATGTGCCCAGGCTGCCTACCTGAGCTGATAACCTCAGCTGATAACTTGAAGGCTGTTAGAGGAAGGTCGTCAGAAGGCAGGAGAAGGACTGAAATTGTTGCCTCAAAGAATAATAAATAATGCAGTTAGACTGCAGGTGGGACCAGGCTCCTAGGCTTCATTAGTATTGTCAGTTTCCACAGAAAAATACAGTTCTTTAGGGTTTTAGCTTTTAATAGTTTAATATACTTTCAGAACACAAACAATGGAATATTGCTAGTAAGGTAGAGAAAAGGCAGGCAATAAGACAATTACAGGGAAAGGAGATAACAGCAATTATCATTTAAAGCAGCCAAACAGCATTGTGAAACTGTTAGTGTTGACTGGGGCAATATGAACTCAAGCATGAAAAAAAGAACAAAGTAAAATGCACCTGCTTCTTCAGTGATAGCATGACACTTTATTTGGCACTGGTGCACACAATTTCTCAAGTAACAGTCCTGTTAGAGATATTAGTAGCCCAAATGACCATGAAGTCCTAATTTCTATCATTTCTGCCTTCTATCCTCTTTGTGCCTTGCTGTGAATGAAGTACATGCTCACCACAGCTTTTTGCCTGGTAGAAAATGGGTCAATAGTACCATCTCAAGTTTCTGATTGAGTTTTGCAAATTCTCAAAATCCTGGGGTCAGCTCAATTCCCACTGCCAGAGAAACAAGACAGATTCTGTAACTTGTCCAAAATGGGTTGTCCTCACTGAGGCCAGGGTTAGTGTGTCCTTTATGTGTAGATGTCAATGATTCTGTCCA
This sequence comes from Pseudorca crassidens, assembly GCF_039906515.1. Lineage (NCBI taxonomy): Eukaryota > Metazoa > Chordata > Mammalia > Artiodactyla > Delphinidae > Pseudorca > Pseudorca crassidens. Next base: position 50,823,594 of record NC_090298.1, read on the forward strand.
TGGTGTGATGTGAAGAACCCTAAAAAGTCACTTCTACCTCCCCAACCAACCCTCCACATTACCTCAGATTCCCACCATGAGAGGGACCCATTTCAGTAATTACTCTGCTCTTCCAGCATACGACCCAAGAAAGGTGACATATTACACCTCTTAAGGGAGCCTTATTGAGTTTACAGTATGAGAGAGCCAGTCACCCAGGAGAACCCCAGTGGAAAGGGATACAGCTCTCATGTCTAGACTAAGGTAGCTACCGTATCTGTAACTCAGTTTCCTTATCTGGAAAGAAGAGATCCTTTTATTTATTTATTTATTTATTTAAATTTTATTGGAGCATAGTTGACTTACAATGTTGTGTTAATTTCAGGTGTACCACAAAGTAATGCAGTTATACATATACATATATTCATTTTCAGATTCTTTTCTCATGTGGGTTATCACACAATATTGAGTAGAGTTCCCTGTGCTATACAGTAGGTCCTTGTCAGTTATCTATCCTATATATAGTAGTGTATGTATGTTAATCCCAAGCTCCCTATTTATCCCTCTGCCACCACATTTCCCCTTTGTTAACCATAAGTTTGTTTTCGATAACTGTCTGTTTCTGTTTTGTAAATAAGTACATTTGTATCATTTTTAAAATTAGATTCCACATATGAGCGATATCATATGATATTTGTCTTCCTCTGACTTACTTTACTTAGTATGATGATCTCTAGGTCCATCCATGTTGCTACAGATTGCATTATTTCGTTCTTTTTTATTATTCCATTCCATTGTATATATGTACCAAGTAATATTCCATTGTATATATGTACCACTTCTTCTTTATCCATTCCTCTGTCAATGGACATTTAGGTTGCTTCCATGGCTTGACTGTTGTAAATAGTGCTGCAATGAACATTGGGGTGCGTGTATCTTTTCGAATTATGGTATCCTCCAGATATATGCCCAGGAGTGGGATTGCTGGATCATATTTATCTATAGCTTTTTAAGAAGCCTCCATACTCTTGTCCATAGTGGTTGTATCAATTTACATTCCCACCAAAAACGTAGGAGGGTTCCCTTCTCTCCACACCCTCTCCAGCATTTATTGTTTGTAGATGTTTTGATGATGGCCATTCTGACTGGTGTGAGGTGATACCTCATTGTAATTTTGATTTGCATTTCTCTGATAATTAGTGATGTTGAGCATCTTTTCATGTGCTTTTTGGCCATCTGTATGTCTTCTTTGGAGAAATGTCTATTTAGATCTTCTGCCCATTTTTTGATTGGGTTGCTTGTTTTTTTGACATAGAGCTGCAAGAGCTTTTTGTATATTTTGGAGATTAATCCCTTGTTGGTCACATCATTTGCAAATTTTTTCTCCCATTCTGTGCGTTGTCTTTTCATTTTTTTTTTTTTTATGGTTTCCTTTGCTGTGCAGATGCTTTTAAGTTTAATTAGCTCTCATTTGTTTATTTTTCTTTTTATTTTCATTACTCTAGGAGGTTGATCAAAGAAGATATTGCTGTGATGTATGTCAAAGTGTGTTCTCCCTATGTTTTTCTTTAAGAGTTTTTATAGTATCTAGGCTTACATTTAGGTCTTTGATTCATTTTGAATTTATTTTTGTGTATGGTGTTAGGGAATGGCCTAATTTCATTCTTTTACATGTAACTGTCTTTACATGTACCAGTTTTCCCAGCACCACTTATTGAAGAGACTGTCTTTTCTCCATTGTATAGTCTTGCCTTCTTTTTCATGGATTAATTGACCATAGGTGCATGTGCTTATTTCTGGGCTTTCTATCCTTTTCCATTGATCTGTATTTCTGTTTTTGTGCCAGTACCATGCTGTTTTGATTACTGTGGCTTTGTAGTACAGTCTGAAGTCAGGGAGCCTGATTCCTCCAACTCCATTTTTCTTTCTCAGGATTGCTTTGGATATTTGGGGTCTTTTGTGTTGCCATGCAAATCAAAAATTTTTTGCTCTAGTTCTGTGAAAAATGCCATTGATAATTTGATAGGGATTGCATTGAATCTGTAGATTGCCTTGTGTAGTATGTTCATTTTGACAGTATTGATTCTTCCAATCCAAGAAAGAAGGGATCCTTTTAGAATGACAGATTTGACAGCATTTTAAAACACTTTAAAACCTAATACTATTAAAAACAAACTATTGCTATTTTTCTTCTATACTTTGGTTTTCTCTTCTTAATTCCAGTACTCTCTCAGTTTCTCAAACTTTTGAGAGCATCAGAATCACCTGGAAGGGTTGTTCAAATACATATTCTTGGGCCCCAACTCCAGGATTTCTGATATAGTAGATCTGAGGCGGAATCTGGGAATCTGCATTTCTAACAAGTTTGCAGGAGAAGCTGATGCTGCTGGTCCAGGGACCAGACTTTGAGAACCATTGCTCTAAAAGGTAAGAATTGATTCCCTGGGCCATATTTCACAGTGAAGCACTGAAAAAGAAATTGTCAAATTCCCAATTATCCCAGACATTTGCATCCTAATTCTTTCAAAATTACTCCATAAACTTTTAAATCTGCACTTGCACATCAGCAAAGGTCAGGGTAATTTATCAGTCAAAAATCTATACCAGGGAGCCTGGGCCACAGAGCTGACTAGAGGTATATGTATTGATTTTAAAAGAGTAGTCTTCTAAGCAATGATTGTTGTGAAAGAGGCCCAAAGTTTAATTTATAATGCTCTGAAATCTCCCATCATATATATAACAGACAGTCCTCCAAACAGATTCATTATTCACTCATGCACTCACACATTCCTTCCTCAAAAACGTTTTGAACACCTACTTTATGCCAAGTATTATGACAGAAACTAGGGGAAACTCAAAATCTTTACCTCAAGGATCTTTCAACTTAATATGAGAGAAAAGGAAAATAATTATGAAAAAAAGTCGATACAATAATTAACATTTGTTTAAATATTAAAGTAAGTATATAAAGCATTTTCACATTTTATCTCCTGTGATCCTCCATGGATACCTATGAGGTAAGTACTATTCCTGACTTTTTACAAAATTAGGAACTCAAGGCTCTAAAACAATAAGTGGCTTTTTCCATTGTAACTCAACTGCTAAGGTAGAGCCAAGTGAAACAAAGGCTTTAAGATCCCAAACGTATGCCTTTTGCCTGGCATTGCAATGCAGTTCAGACCCTAAAGGATGCATCACAAGGGTGCCAAAGAACTGAAGATGAGAAGGGCTTCTTCCCAGCAGTCTCAGCCTATGGGAGAAATCCAAGTTAATGATTATGGGAACTGGTAGAAGAAAACAGCCTTGGCCAGAAAAGAAAAGGCTGAAACACTCCTTTTCAAAGTTCCTTGAACCATGTTTCTTGATAAAATATTACATAAAGTTGTTGCTTGCAAATTCCCTATGTGTTTTAGCCCATAAAATTCGTTCAACTGTGTCACCAACTTTTTTGGCCAGTTATATTATTTTCAGCATAATAGGCAGAGAAAAACACAGTTTAAATCCACTGTCATCAGAGAATTCTATATAGGAGCTGTACCTTCCTGAACAGTATAAAGTTCACTTAATAGTGCACGACCCCTCCTTTTCTGGCCTTCTAGTCATTTTCATATTGAAAAAAATATTGCACCTGTTTTCCCCTTGAACTGCATTATCTCATTCCCTCAAAAAGAAAACAAGTATTGGCCTTAAGTGACCCCACACCACTCTGCCTTTCATTGGAAGGCAGGCCTCTCTGAAGTTCCTGAAAAAAATGAACCTGATTCTCTCCTATGCATGAAGCAGAACAAAAACAAGTATCCTTCTGAATGCTAAGGAGAGTTCTTAGATTAGGAAGAAACCTGAGGAAAAAGGCCATTCAGCTGACTTTCACACTGTTGGGATAACTTTCTGCAACCACCAGGCAGGAAACCAGGAGTTCTCCTCAAAGGATTACAACTCTGGAACACAGGCCTTTGCAAACCTGTCTAGTAGAGTAGCCATCCCTTGTCAATTCAAGTCCTTTATTTAAATCCAAAAAATTATAATAGGATGTTGCAATATCAGAGAGTTGATACAGAGATAATCAATTATGTATTTGTCCAGTAACAAACTAATTAAGCAAATAAAACTGGCTACTGTTGTTATCCTCATTTTAGAGCTGAGTAAAAAGATTTAGGGAAGTTAAGTTACATGTTGAAATGATTGATTTAGGAGTTAAATGAAGACTAGAGACGTTTCGGTTAAGGAGGAAGTGTGTGAGTTTGTCATACAGTCTTAATATGTTGATATATATTCCCTCTATACCCACTTTGATAAGAGTTTTTTATCATGACTGGATGTTGAATTTTGTCAAATGCTTTTTTCTGTATCTATTGAGATGATCATGTGGTTTTTATTTTTCCTTTTGTTGATGTGGTATATCACACTGATTGATTTGCATATGTTGACCCATTCTTTGGACCCTGGAATAAATTCAACTTGATCATGATATGTCCTCCTTTTTATATATTATTGGATTCATTTTGCTAATAGTTTGTTGTGGATTTTTGCCTCTTTATTCATCAAAGATATTGGCCTGTGATTTTCTTTTTTTTTTATAGTATCTTTGGTTTTGGTATCAAGGTAATGATGGCCTCATAGAATGATTTTGGGAGTGTTCCCTCTTCTTCAGATTTTTGGAATAGTTTGAGAAGTATTGACATAAATTCTTCTTTGTATGTTTGATAGAATTCCCCAGTGAAGCCATCTGGTCCTGGACTTTTGTTTGCAGGGAGTTTTTTTTTATTATTATTATTACAGATGCTTTTTCACTTCTAGTGATTGGTCTTTTCAGACTGTCTGTTTCTTCTAGACTTAATCTTAGCATGCCAAATGTTTCTAGAAATTTTCCCATTTCTTCTAGATTGTCCCATTTGTTGGCATATAACTGTTCATAGTATTCTCATGATTTTTTGTATCTCTGTGGTATTGGTTATTTCTCTCCTCTTTCATTTCTTATTTTGTTTATTTGGGTTCTCTCTCTTTTCTTCTTGGTGAGCCTGGCTAAAGTTTTATCAATTTTGCTTATCTTTTCAAAGAAACAGTTTGGTTTCATTTATCTTTTCTATTGATTTTTAAACTGTATTTTATTTATTTCCTCTCTGATCTTTATTATTTCCTTCCCTCTGCTGACTTTGGGCTTTGTTCTTTTTTCTAATGGTTTTAGGTGGTTTGTTAGGTTGTTCATTTGAGATTTTTCTTGTTTCTTGAGGAAGAGCTGCATTGCTATAAACTTCCCTCTTAGAACTGCTTTTGCTACCTCTCATAGATTTTGCAAAGTTGTGTTTCTATTTTCATTTGTCTGGAGGTAGTTTTCGATTTCCTCTTTGATTTCATCATTGACCCATTGTTTTTTTAGTAGCATGTTGTTTAGTTTCCACATATTTGTTTTTTTCCCCATTTTTCTTTCTGTGGTTGATTTCTAGTTTCAGACTGTTGTGGTCCAAAAAAATGCTTGATATAATTTCTGTCCTCTTAAATTTGTTGAGGCTTGTTTTGCAACCTAATATATGGTCTAGCCTAGAGAACATTCCATGTGCACTTAAGAGGAACATGCATCCTGCTTTTTTTCGATGTAGTGTCCTGTAGATATCAATTAAGTCCAACTGGACTATTGTGTCGTTTAAGACCTCTTTTGCCTTATTGAGTTTATCAATTAAGTCCAACTGGACTATTGTGTCATTTGAGACCTCTTTTGCCTTCTTGAGTTTCTCTATAGATGATTTGCCCATTAATGTCAGTGGGGTTTAAAGTCTCCTACTATTATTGTATTATTGTCAATTTCTCTCTTTATGTCTGTTAGAATTTGCTCTATATGTTTAGGTGCTCCTGCACTGGGTGCATATATGTTAAAGAGTGTAATATATTCTTACACTGATCCCGTTATCATTACATAATACTCTTCGTTGTCTTTTGTTATAGCCTTTGTTTTTTTTGTTTTTTTGCGGTATGCAGGCCTCTCACTGTTGTGGCCTCTCCCGCTGTGGAGCACAGGCTCCAGACGCGCAGGCTCAGCGGCCATGGCTCATGGGCCTAGCTGCTCCGCGGCATGTGGGATCTGCCTGGACCGGGGCACGAACCTGTGTCCCCTGCATCGGCAGGCGGACTCTCAACCACTGTGCCACCAGGGAAGCCCTAGCCTTTGTTTTAAAGTCTATTTTATCTGTTATGAGTATTGCTACCCCTGCTTTCTAGTCATTTCGGTTTGCATGAAATATCTTTTTCCAACCCCTTATTTTCAGTCTGTGTGTGTGTTTAACGCTGAAGTGAGTCTCTTGTAGGCAGCATATTGTAGGTCCTTGTTTTTTTCGTTTGTTTGTTCGTTTTGTTTTTTTATCCAATCAGCCACCCTATGTCTTGATCAGAGCATTTAGTCCATTGCCATTTAATTATTGATAATTATGTAATAATTGCCATTTTATTACTTGTTTTCTGTTTTTTCAATACTTCTTCTTTCTTCATTTCTTCTTCTTTTTATTTTTCCCATTGTGGTTTGATGATTTTCATTAGTATTGATAGTATGCTTATGTTTCTTTCTTTTGTTTTTTTGTGTAGCTATTGTATATTTTTGATTTGTGGTTACCATGGAGTTTGTATATTGTTGTCCCATAACTATATCTACTTGGTTTAAACTGATAATCTTTCAAGTTCAAAAACATTCTAAAAGATTTACATTTTTTTACTCCCCTCTGCTACATTTTGTGTTTTTGATGTCATACCTTACATTTTCATGCTTATTCTTTTACTATTTATTGTAGTTATAGTTGAGTTTACATTTTTTGTTTGTTTGTTTTTAATCTACATACTGGCTTCTTTAAGTGATCTTCAATCCTTACTATATATCTGCCTTTCCTATTAGGATTTTCTCTTTCCCATAGGTTCTTGCTTCTTTTTTATTTAAAGACCCTTCAACATTTCTTTTAGGATATATTTATTTTTGCTAAATTCTGTTAAATACTTTTTGCTTGTCTGAGAAATTCTTTATCTGTCCTTCTATTCTAGGTGATGATCTTGCTGGGTAAAGTATCCTAGGTTGCAGATTTTCCCTTTCAGGACTTTGAATATATCATGCCACCTTCTCCTGACCTGCAAAGTTTCTGCAGAGAAATCAGCTCATAGCATTATGCGGGTTACCTTGTATATGATTCTCTTTTTTTTTTTTTCTCTCTCTGCTGCCTTTAGAATCCTCTCTTTAACTTTTGTCATTTTAATTATGATATGTGTTGATGTGTATCTCCTTGGGTTCATTTTATTTGGGACCCTCTGTGTTTCCTGTACCTGGATATGAAATTTTAGATTTATGAAATTTTCCTTCTCTAGAGTTATGAAATTTTCAGCCATAATTTCTTCAAGTACATTTTTGATCCCCTTATCTCTCTCTTCTCCTTCTGGAACACTTATTGTGCATTTGTTGGCATATTTTATATTCTTTCAGAGATCTTGTATGTTGCTTTCTTTTTTTTTTTTTTTTTCCTGTTATTCTGACTGGGTGATTTCCATTATTCTATCTTCCAGATCACCTATGCATTCTTCTGTGTCACTTATCTGGCTATTCATTGCTTCTAGAGTATTTTTTATCTCAAAAATTGAATTATCTATTTTTGATTGGGTTATCTTTATAGTTTCTAGATCCTTGTTAAAATGATCTGTGTTTATGTCAGTACTCTTTCTGAATTCAGTTAGCATATTTATTACCAAATTTTTGAACTCAGTGCCTCATAGACTATCTCTGTTTCATTTATTTTTTCAAAGGTTTTCACTTGCTCTTTCAATTGGGAGTAGTTCCTTTGCCTTTTCATTTTACTTAACTTTCTCTTTGTCTATGAATCTAGGTACAACAGTTATATGTTGTGGTCTTGAAGTGGCTTTTTTATGTGGGACCATCCCTATATAGACTGTGTGCTCAATGTGTTTGGTGTGAGGGCTGGATGTGATGTGGATACTAGCCACAAGTTCCCTCAGGGTGTGCTGGTCACTATCACCATGATAGAGGCTGTGGTTGGTGTTAGAGGAGCTAAAACCTGCTCTAAATATGAAGTGGGACTTCCTTTCTGCTCTGTGGCTGTCACTGAGCTGTCAGGGGTGGGGTCCGCTCCCCAGCTGCTGGAGCATAAGCCATAAGGGTTGGGTTCAAGCAGGCTCTGTTCACTTCAGGTGTGTGATATTCCCTCTTCCCACACTGGGGTTCCTGCCTCAAGGGAGGGGAGTGCTGAGGCAAGTGAGACTTGTGTGCCCATAGAGGTTCAACACCCACCTGTGCAGCCACCCTCAGTTCCACCCAGACACAGCTCAAGGTAGCATACCCTCCTCTGCTGTGGCTATCTCAGATCTATTGCAAGGTTGTGGTATGGAATGGGCATGGCCAGAGCATTTGCCCACTGGGACTGGGAGTCAGGGCTTGTGGTTGCAAGAATTGAAGCAGCTGTGCTGCTGTCAGAGATCTGGGCTGCTTCTGTGGCACTGCTTGAGCAAGTGACAATAATGGCCACCACTGCCCCACCTGGAGCACATCCCAGGCCCCCAGAGCCACTCCTGTGTCCCTATATTGAGTCTTCTCCCAGGACCTAGCAGGCCTAGATCCAATTCCAAGCTGTGGTGTGGAGTGGACGGGTTGGAGAGTTCACATAACTGGGGGTGGGAATCGAGGCATGTTGCTCCTGGGGGTTTGAGCAGCTGCATTGCTGCCAGAGTTCTGGGCTGCCTATGTTTGCATAAGCACCAACAATAACCACCGCTGCCACACCTCGATCACTTCCTGGACCCTCTGGCCATCTCTGCATTGCTAGATTCTTTTCCCAGGACTTGGCTGCTCTAGATCCTGGGCCAAGCCATGGTATGGAGTAAACAGGGATAGGCTGGCTGTTCACCCAGCTCAGACTGGGGAGTGTGGCTAGGCAGCAGCCACTAGTGCAGAGTTTCTCGCCTTCCTGTTTGTTGGCAAGCCAGCACCTGCACACTCCTCATGAGTGGAGTCTAGGCTTCTCCAGCCCTTCTGTGTGTCCCAGCAGTTCTCCCAGTAAGCAAGAGGGCTTGTCGCTTCCACATAAGACCCAGGGCTGGGATGCCTACTCTCTGGCTCATTCCCCAGGGCGAGTCCACCTGTGTGGTCTTTCTTTTCCTCTTAGACCCCTTCAGTGGTACAGGTCCCTATCCAATGCTTTTTTTCCAGTCCTACCCAATTACATGAGAATCTTTCTTGCAGCCTTTGTTGCATAGGAGTTCTGCCAGTTTTCAGTCAGTTTTCCATGAGAACTGCTCCATATATACATGTATTTTTGATGTATTTGTGGGGGGAGGTGAACTTCACATTCTCTTACTCCACCATCTTAATCCCCCCAATACCTGTATATTTTAGTGTGCTAAGTTGGTCTGCACTTCTCATTATATTTATAGTAGTCCCAGCATCTGATACCGGGCTTTATTCAGTGTGTTCTTGGTGTCTATGGGCCTAGTCGTGTTGTGTTCCAGTGGGAAAAGAACAAAGTCACAGCTGGGTTCTAGTTCATCTCCAACATAAGTTATCATTGTGTGAACAGATTTGACCTCTCCTTGCTTTTATTAATCTGTAAAATGAAAACGATAATAACTCCCCTTTTATGTCACATAATTTCTGAGAATAAGCCACGTATTCATGGACCACACAAATTTGAGACTAAAATAGGAAACCTAAAATGTTAGCAGAACTATTTTCTCATAGAATTCAGAAACTCCAGCCCCATTCAAATTACTTTTAGTTTGGAAAATTCCAAAGGAATGATTCGCATATACTGTACTGTTTCCTTCTTTACGGTTCCTGAATGTGATGTATCAGGATTACATTATTATGCTCCGGTGGGAACACCACTAGCCATTTCCATCAGTGCAACTTATAAAGGAATGTTTCATAATGCATCCTAGGACTCAGCCGTGGGGCTGCGGCAAAGAGAAATCTGACTAGCAAATGCCATCCTGCTTTCAAAACCACTTCTCTCCTATAATAACAACCCCTTGTCCTGCAATCAAGCTGCTGTATGTTAACCCCTCTTACTTTTGGAAGAACTTTTCAATAAGCTCTTTACTCCTCCATATAAACAGAAACCAGCTGGCCTGCCTCGTGGGTGCTCCAAGCAAGGCTGGACTCTCTCAATCCCTGGATTAGTTTAGGCTTTGCTGATTTCATTGTTGCCAATTCCAGCTGATCAGGCATAGTGAACTGGAATAACCTCAAGGAGAGTACAGGATCAGGAGAAAGAGTGCCTTAATCACTTAATATTATCTGCCAAAGGCACAAGAGGAAGGGAATAATAACAAGAAACCTCTGTGTTACTAAAACTAAGCATGATCCAAGGGGAAAAGGTGCAGCAAGATTCCTAGCCTGCTAGTTAAGGCAACTGAAGATGATAAGGTGAGAGAACTGCCAAGACCATTTACATGGCAGCTAGGATCATGGTTTTGGGATAAGAAGACCAAAATAGAAAACACTATGTTATCCATGAAAATACTAAAATTATTTATAAATAAATTACTTTTCTTAATTACAAAATTATATGCTAATAAAAAACTGGAATGGAAAAATATAAAGAAAATTATAACTACCTATTACCCCATCATCCCATCCATTGTCAATATTTACATGCATTTTTCCCAGTCTTTTTCTACACATATACAGAGTGTTACTTAACGTGCATATGTTAAACTTAAGCCACAAACAACCTAAGACATTGTTAGCATTTGAAATAGTTAGGAGTCCACTCTCAGGAATGGAGCTATGACAGGGTCTTCAAATATCAATATCTGAATCTTCACTAGAAGATTCATATATTATTACAAAGAACTTTGGAAGTAAATTTTCACTGGTGAAATTAGTACTATTCAAGATATGTTTTGGCTACTAAAATTATACAGGCACCTCTGTCCTTGCATGAATGAAGTCTAAAATTCTGGTGAGCCCGGAAGGCTACCACTTTTAAAGTAACACCCATGGTCTCAAGCTCTAGTTCATCCTGATTCTGTTTCCTAATCCAACTGGGCTAGCTGATGCTGCTGACAGAATATTGTATTTTCACAAAATGAATGATTCATGTAAGGTCCTTGTCAGGGTTTCTAAAAGGACAAGAAGCAGAGGTTTCAGAGGGTTTATAGGAAGAGGATGTTTCAATGTTTTGTGTCTGATGCTAAAGTAAAAATCTATTTTGTCAAAGAAACTGATTTTCATTCTAACGGTTCATGTGCAGTGTTGTAGTGAAGGACACATGGTTCCAGACCTCTCTAACTGTCAGAGGCTTCCATTTTACCAGAGTAACCTGACAGTTGTGGATAGTCAATTGGACAAATCAATTTACAAGTCAAATACTGCACAAGACAACTGGCGAATAAAATGCAATATGGAATTTATCTGTTTCTCTTTAAAACTGTTTATCAAATGACAAATTTGGCTAAATAGGAATCCTATTCACAATATTTAGAGACACTTACCTGCTTTGCTATAGTTACTTCCAAAGCAATGTCTCAGATATTCTAGAGATTTATAATCCTCAAGTACCAGTACTTCTAAGATTTTAATCATTATAATTAAAAATGTATGTACACCAACATAAGAAAGGTCTTTTTTTCCCCCTTTCTGTGCTTGCTTTGTGATCTCAAGCAAAATTGGGCACCCTCCTAAGCCTCAATTTTCTCATGGTTGAAATGAGGAATCAAACTAAATGATTTCTATGTCTCATACCTGTTCTAGTCATTTATAAATCTATTCATTCCAGAACGATTTGTTGAAGACCCACCTACTTGAGCTACTACACTTGGCAAGAGGTGAAGCAGGGTGGTAGGAATATAAGACTAAAGACAAACAGATGAAATGACAAAGATTCTGACTTCAAGGAGTCTGTGATGTAGTGTATGAAGTGTCATGAAAGAGATAAAACCCACATTGGGAAAACTAAGAGGTAGATTGTATTATTTTCAATTTCTCCCTTTATGTCTGTGAGTATTTGCTTTACATATTTAGGTGCTCCTGTATTGGGTGCATATATGTTAACAAGTGTAATATCCTCTCCTTGTATTCTATTGTTATAGCCTTTGTTTTAAAGTCTGTTTTGTCTGATATGGGTATTGCTACCCCTGCTTTCTTGTCATTTCTGTTTGCATAAAATATCTTTTTTCATCCTCTCACTTTCAGTCTGTGTGTGTCTTTAGCCCTGAAGTGAGTGTCTTGCAGGCAGCATATTGAAGGGTCTTGTTTTGTTTTGTTTTTATCCAATCAGCCATTTAAAGTAATTATTGATAGATATGTACTTATTGCCATTTTATTACTTGTTTTCTGGTTGTTTTTGTAGTTCTTCTCTGTTCATTTCTTCTTTTTATTTCTTCCCTGTGGTTTGATGACTTTCTTTAGTAGTATGCTTGTGTTCGTTTCTTTTTGGGTTTTGTGTATTTATTGTAGGTTTTTTATTTGCAGTTACCATGGGGTTGATATATGTTGACCCATAATTATACCTACTTGTTTTAGTAGATTGATCCATTCTAATGGAGGCTTTCAAAGATTTTATGAAGGCAAGGACAGTTAGGTTGAAGAATCTTCAAGAAAAGTTGGGATTTTCACAGACACAAATAGAAATAGGAAAAATTGTTTATTAAACACATGCAGCCCATAGGTGAGTGCATAGAACAAAGTAATATATTTCCTTCCCATTCAGCCCCTGGCCTTTTCTTGAAAATTCATGTAACTATTTTTATATATGAATATGGTTACAGATTTATTCATGGAACTTTTGCAAAATTTACCAAAGCCAATTGTGAAAGTCTTACTACTAAGAAAAAGAAAGCGCAGAGGTAGTCATGGCCTTAGGCATCTTTATATAAGTTAATTATTGTATTGATTTTCCCTCTTGAGATAGTCACAGGTGAGACCTGGAACTGTCCATATGTCTCGGCAGACAATAACTCGAGAAAAAGGGAGAGAAAATGTTGCTAGCATTTTGTGTAAAGAAAAGCATATGCTGCTCAAAAAGGAAAAACTAAAAAAAATACTTTTCTTTTTTCTGGTTTACAAGAATGACCCTGTGCAATATCAAAATTCACTACATTATATTATGGGTAGAAAATGTAGAGTTCCATGGGCTATCTCTGTATGTGTGACAGTGAAACCAAGCAGATTCATTTTAAATAAACTGTTGTTAGAGCATTCCCTACACACACACACACACACACACACACACACACACACACACGAGAGCTATGTGTATGTGCCCTATTTTAAGCACTTTAAATGTATTAACTAAGTTAATCCTCCTACAACTCTATAAGGTAGTGATTATCATCACCCCCCTTTTATTGATGAGGAAATTAAAGCACCATAAGGTTAAACAATTTTCCCAAAGTTACTACTAATAAATGGGAGACCCAGGTTTCAAATCCATGGCTGTCTGGCTCTAGAATATGTTCTCAATCTCCCTACACATGACTGCCTCTTTATGTTCCCCTAATACAGAAACAGATACAGAGTTCTATACCTGTTCTACCACAAGTATAAAAACAGCATCAAGCAAACCAAAGGATGAGCTGTCCTCATAATAGTTTCTTCTCCTGAGATTCAGTAGTCCTGGTGCACATAATCAAAAAATGTATTTAATATTCCATGAGACTTCAATAAAAAGCTGAGTGGCAAGCTGCAGATATGAATCTGGTAAAACCTGAATCTTATAGGAGCCATATAAATATTTCTAAACCTGAAAATGTTAATGCTAATAAAAGGATTGAAACAAATAGGATAGTAATTTTAAACACAACCCAGGGAAACTAAATTAAGAAAAATGAAAGCTGGCATCTAGAAAAATTATACATAGTGTTAATTTTAAAAGTCTGAGATGATTAAATATAGTTTTCAGAAACTAAATCTTTACTGGAAAAAGGAAATAACAGGATTTTGGCAGTCAGAAAATAATAAAAATAACAAAAGTGTTATGGTTATGAAATCTTCCAAGAATTCAATAGTTGAAGTAAAACTGATAAAGAAGACCTAGTATATAAGAAACTGTCAGAATGAATAAAATTTTCTGACTAGCATTATAAAATCAGAAGAGTTGGTGAGGATGTTTATTGATTCTTTCAAATCATACATAAAAAAACACAGAAAGATTTATAATCTTGATAACTCAAATACTTAGAGAAAAAAGATTGAAATTTTGTGGAAGTATTAGATAATAAAAACATAATTATAGTTCTACGATTTCCATGTAAAAATTTTTTCCTGTGGTAAATAAAAAGCAATGCTAGAGCTGGTGCTCCACAGCAAGAGAAGCCACTGCAATGAGAAGCCCACGCACCACAACGAAGAGTAGCCCCCTTTTGTTGCAACGCACAGCAACGAAGACCCAATGCAGCCAAAAATAAATAAAATTTTTTAAAAAAAGCAATGCTAGTACAAACAACATTCTCAAGGTATACTATTTCTATTTCTACTACTAAAAGCATCCTCATAATAGTTGGGAAAAGGTGATTTTGACAGCAATGACTATGTATATAATTATAAGCACAGTGCTCCCAAAAGGAGTTGTATCAAGACTTCTCAGCAACTGATTGATAATATCATTATACAGTTATCATTTAATCTGAAATTAAAGGATGAACTATAGTAGCAATGAAAGCTAGTATTGAAAAATATATATTAAGGTAGGGAAATATCACCTATATTACATACTAAAACGGGAAGACAGTAGTATGCCTAAATAAAGTGGATACTGGACAAACTTTTAAGGTATAGTGAGGCTGATGTTTAAATACAGTGGTAGCAGATGAGATTGGTGTTTTGTAACCCTAAAGCAAATCTCTAATTTCTCCACCACAATTCATGTGTTTTCAGCTAGTTACTTAAAACTCCAAACCTCATTTTAATCGTCTATAAAAAGGAAATAATACCATGCAGAAAAAAATTACAGGAAGATATTGAGGGCTTCCCACATATGTACTTGGCACATAGTAATGCTAAATAAATACTAGTTCTCTTCCTCTCATTCTGTTCAAAATTCCCTCCTCTGGAAAATAAAATTAATAAAATTATAGACTTCAAGGAACTTGTGATATTGTTACAATGACGATTCTTTTACTCAGGAATCAGTTCAAAAATATTAGCAACATATGTGCAAAAATGAGGAATATAAACATTTAGGGTTCAAAAAAGAAAAATCAAGGAAGGCATAAATTCTGGTTGCCCATAAGGCTTCAAGGAGGAAATAGGACCTAAGGAGGAACCTGATGCACAGGTAGGATTAGATAAGTGGATGGGCAGGAGGAGCCTTTTCCAAACCAGTTGGAGCAACAAGGTCTGGGAATTGGCCCTGCATCTTCATGGAACAGGGAGATGACCAGTCCAGCCAACACTAAGCTTAACCTGAGGGAATGCAGTACCAAACACCATCTCCTTGTCAGTTACTTTGCTTCAGAGGACTGTCACCACATCTCCGTCAGCCACCAAATACCCCTTCCCACACTTGCTAGCTGGAGTCCTCCCACTCTCCAAAACAAGCTTCCTGCCCTGATGAAATGTATGAACAAAAGCACCAAAATCAATTGCTCTGAATCGAGTGGTTGAGATGTACTAGAAGCCCTGTGGGACAAGAAAGCATGCAGGAAGGGCCCGGTATAGGTGATTCTGTTGCCCTGCACCCTATCTGAGAATATCAGGCTTAAATTAATACTAAAGAAATTGATGAGACAAACTAGCACATCAATAGAAATCAGACACATGAATAGATCTGGACAGTAGAACATATGGAAGAGCTGCATTCAATAATTTGTGGCTAGCATAAGGAGCTGAAGAAAATCTCAGACCAAAGGCATCCACGTATGACATTAAGTCATTGATCCATAAGCGCAAAATACTGAAAATTTATTCAGGATTTTTCTGAAGAATGTGACCTATAGGGCTGAAATTACCAAGTTTCTCTTTCCAAGTGAAAAAGGGATGCATTCAATCTGTTCACATTCTAAAACGGGATTATAAATGGCAACAGACCTCTCAAAATCATGGCTTCGGTTACACAAAGGTTAGTCTTATGTACAATGTGGAAATGTCAGTTGGTTCTGGATCAGAGATTCAGCAACAGCCACGCATAGTTATTAGATGAGGAATGTCAAAATGCTGATCACGACGGGTAAGTGTTTATGAAATGAGAGGTCCCTCCCCTTGCAGGCAATTGTACACAGTGTGCAAAAGTGAAGAGCAATGTTATATATAGCTCCAGTTCAGTAATATGCATACCAAGTGTAATGTTTCTATCCTTAAATGAATGCAAATTGCCCTGAATACGTTTTAGACTAAAAATAGATGTAAAAAGTATGGTAATGGATGTGGTTTCTTTCATTTGTAAACATATTTCTGCTGACCCAGCATTAAGTGGGCACACACACTTGAGGGCAGTCCACCCAGTGATGGGTTTGCAGGCTGTCTGTGACCAATAGCACACATTTTTAATTTGGCCAAGGAACAGGGCAGAACAAATCAACCTGAGCAGAAATGGAGCATATGCCTTTGTCCTCATCAGAGGTTGTATTGTGTACTTAGGGGTCACAGTGACCTCACCTCCATCCCATTGCCACCCCAAAGGCTTGGAAATAAGGGAAATAACATTGCCCTTTGAGCATTCAGCTCTAGTACTAACATACAGTAGCCCTGTGGCATCTGGAGATGCCAAGTTACTTTGTTTTTTGTTTTTTTTTTGCGGTACGCGGGCCTCTCACTGTTGTGGCCTCTCCCATTGAGGAGCACAGGCTCAGCGGCCACGGCTCACGGGCCCAGCCGCTCCGCGGCATATGGAATCTTCCCAGACCGGGGCACGAACCCGTGTCCCCTGCATCGGCAGGCGGACTCTCAACCACTGCACCACCAGGGAAGCCCCCAAGTTACTTTTGAGGTAGAATGGCCTCTGGGTCTGCAGGATTTATGTGCTGGAATCAAAATTTACTGACCTAGGAATGTTCTCAGCCTTCCAAACAAGAGATTTTTAGTTTTCTAGCTCAGCTTCCCCATAGCTTCCCCCATGCACTCACTCTATGGAAGCAGACCAGTAATAGGCTTTTAGTATTACAGAAAAGGGAGAATGGGAAGAGATAATCAGCCTGGAAGGCCAGGAAGAAAGAGGGAAAGATTGTTGCTTGCTGGATGAATGCCAAGTTTCCCAGGCTCCCTTTCTTGTGGAGAATCTGGATAATGGATTCAAATATTGGAAAACATTTCTTCAAGAAATTAAGTACAGATCTGAGGATAGGGCAAAAAGTCAGATGGAAGAAAGAGGGTTTCTTTTGAGAGCCTCTGGATGAGTTTGGAAGGAAAGAGAGGTTTGGAGAAGTTTATGTGTTTTGGTTTGGGTCCCATTTACTGTTCTGTGGGAGATGAAGTAAAAGAAGGGAACTCATTTTTAAATCACTTCTAGTAACTGGAGATTTCTTTAGAGGTGACTATATGTGTAGGATGAGCCACCTGAGGCCACAGCCCTGTTTCATTCTGAGCACAATTGAGGCTGTGTGATCCAGTGTACATTTACAGTGGAAGGGAGCATACTTATGTTCTAGAATTCCTGGAAGGAACCCAAAGATACATCCTAACAGGACTGCTTAGGTAAGAGAATCATCTATATATATGATCATATATACATACACACACACACACACACACACATACACATTCTATATTGTGTATGTATGTTTATTTATTATAAGGAATAGGCTCATGCGGTTATGGAGGCTGGATGCTAAGAAGTCCCAAGACCTGCAGTCAGCAAGCTGGAGACACAAGAGAGCTAATGGTGTAACTCCCAGTCTGAATCCAAAGTCCTGAGAGCCAATGGTATAAGTTTCAGTTCAGTGCAAGTTCAAAGACATGAAAAGGTGTTCTCTCAGGCTGAAAACAGTCACACAGTGAATTCTCTCTTACTCTGCCTTTTTGCTCTATTCAAGCTTTGAGGGCATTGGGTGAGGTTCTTCCTCACTGGATATAGCAATCTGCTCTACTCAGATTGCTGTCTATAGATTCCACTGTTAATCTCCTCTAAAAACATCCTCACAAAATAGATAGCTAGTGGGAAGCAACCACATAGCACAGGGAGATCAGCTGGGTGCTTTGTGACCACCTAGAGGGGTGGGATAGGGAGGGTGGGAGGGAGACGCAAGAGGGAGGAGATATGGGGATATATGTATATGTACAGATGATTCACTTTGTTATAAAGCAGAAACTAACACAGCACTGTAAAGCAATTATACTCCAATAAAGATGTTAAAAAAAAAAAAATCCTCTCAGACACACCCAGAATAACGTGTAACCGTATACTTGGGCACCCCATGGCCCAGTTAAATTGATAAAAGGAATTAACCCTCACAGTTGCTATCTTAGCAAGTAAAATTTTTCACTAGTTATAAATAATTATCTTTCTGGTAGAAAATTAAAACATTGGGCTTCTGCTTTATATATGAATTGCTGTTAACTTGATTAATGTAAAACAATTCCTGAAAAGTAAATTTGTTTTCAGTGTGCCAATAATTATAGAAACTGAGTCTCTAAGACTTGTGTTTAGCTATTAGTGCATTCATGAGGATAATGAATGTTGCCTAGAAGATAGCCAGCTGACCTTTCTCTAGGGAGTCTGACTTCCCTGTTGTACATTTTCTTCATTAACACACATGCTAGCTTAAAAGACACTATTCAAAATGAGAAGCAAAGGATTAAGCAACTATCCAGTAAATTTCAAACAAAGGAGGTAGTCACTCTGAATATTTTAAGTACTGTAACCAGAAAGCAGTTAACTCTTTGTGTAGAAAAAAATGAAATTCAATGTAACAAAAAGAATGCCACAAATGCTTTGGATCTTGTAAACCAAATGGCTCATCTATATTATCCTAAAAGAACAATACATCCTGTTAAAATTATATCATATTTCTGTCAGAGGAGAAAAGTGGATAAATTATGAAATATTTGGTGCCTTGGATAAAATTTTAATATTTTTTGGTGTTGAGTTTGACACATACTTTTTCATCTTTAAGACAAGAGATCTTCAAATTTGATGGTCAGATATAAATTATTACATAATGGGTTCAGAATAATTAGAAAAGCTACTGAACTTCAATTCTCTCAGGATGAAAATACGTGGATACTGCAACCATCTTGTCATCTCTTTTTGGATTCCCTTAGTTCCATCACTAGGAGTTAGAAAGCTTCCTTTTTATTTCTTATAGAGTTATACATTCATCAACCTATCCTAGAAACCAGAACCACACTGACTCTGTAAACCCCCTTTTTTCTCACAAACTTGCTCTTGGGTTGTGAATTCCATCCTCTCCATGTTATCCTATCTGGTCTGTGACCTAACCTTTATTCTCTGATGTCCTTGTCTATCTATTATGAACTGCAGAAACCTAGGTTTTTCAGTAAAGAGAGTTATTGGAGGAACTTGAGATGTCTCTGGAGCCCAGGATTATACATGAACATAAAGACTGATACCAGTTTACCACTTGGAGAACACTAAAGGGTAGAGATTGGCAGGTTTGGCTTCTCAGTGGAAAAACAAAGACAGAGGGAAACAGTAGGAAATCTTGAACTGTGGTTATGATTTGGTATAGCAAGAATGTATGGTATATATATACAATGGAACATTACTCAGCCATAAAAAAGAATGAAATAATGCCATTTGCAGCAACATGGATGGACCTAGAGATTGTCATACTGAGTGAAGTAAGTCAGAGAAGGACAAATATTGTATGATATCACTTATGCGTGGAATGTA
Organism: Pseudorca crassidens; assembly: GCF_039906515.1. Lineage (NCBI taxonomy): Eukaryota > Metazoa > Chordata > Mammalia > Artiodactyla > Delphinidae > Pseudorca > Pseudorca crassidens. The sequence goes on from NC_090298.1 coordinate 50,843,339, forward strand.
AAAAAATGGTACAGATGAACTTATTTACAAAACAGAAATAGAGTTACAGATGTAGAAAACAATCTTATGTTTACCAAGGGGAAAGGAGGGGAGGGATAAATTTGAGATCAGGATTGATATATACACACTACTATATATAAAATAGATAATTAATAAGGACCTACTGTATAGCACAAGGAACTGTACTCAATACTATGTAATGACCTATATGGGAAAAGAGTCTAAAAAAGAGTGGATATATGTATATGTATACCTGATTCACTGTGCTATACAGCAGAAAGTAACACAGCACTGTAAATCGACTATACTCCAAAGAAAAAAAATTATGTATGAGTTTTCTGTGGCCCAATTAGAGGCCATAGAGAGCAGCTCGGCTCAAGCTATCTTGAAATTACTCTTCCCTAGAGGGCAGCTAACCAGGGCAAGAGAGCCATAGTGTGAGAGGTTATGGAATGCATCACCAAGGGCAATCAGAGGATTTGTTGTAAGAGTTCTAAACTGCTTATACCAAGGAACTATAGCATTTTGCAGGATAGCCAAAGAATCCATGTTTGTATCCAATTAAAGAGCAAGACTTTGGATGCCTGTCACACAGGCAGATTATAATAGCACTGGTGACATAAGACAGTTACTCTTGTCCCTCTAGTGCACTTTCCCCCTTCCCAGCCCTAAAGGAGCCAGAAGAAGCAGGGAAGGAATATGACGAAGTGTGAATAAACAAACCATACTCTCTGGGTGTGAACTTAAAGTTTTCATTTAGAATGCACAGGACCTCTTAATGCCTGAAAATGAACTGTAATTATGGAGACCATGCTCATAACAGAAAATGTCAAAAAAGCTAAGGCATCTTTCCAAGACACCACAAAGGGCAGAGAAGGGAGATTCAACAGAATACATTTGAAGGCAATAGCTGTTTAAAAATAAAGCCATTTTCTGTTTGAACCCCATCTATTTCAGATTATGCCATTAAAAAATGAATCTATACACACACACATTCACACACATAGAACATGGATTTTTTTTAAAATTTAACATAATGTAATGAATGTTTCTCAAGACATTAAATACTCTTCTACATCATTTTTCTGGCTTTATAATATTCCTTTTTATAAATGTACTATAATACATTTAACTGATTCCTTATTATTAGACATTTAGATTTTTTCCTTAATTTTGATATTATAACCAATGCTGTAATTAATAACTTTATATATATAAAGCTTTGCCCATAACCATAATTAATTTGGGAGGATAAATCTCTAGAAGTAGAATTACTAGACCAATAATTATACATGTGTTTAAAGCTTTGGATATATATTACCAAATTTCAAAATGGGTAATCTATTAATGAATGCATCTTTAATATTTATATCAATAACTCCTCAAAATCTTCCAGGGTTTATATGAATTTTTATTTGCCAAAATTAAAAGTTAAAAATGGAATATTCTAGGTACGAAAAAATTATGTTGTACCTCACTCAGTTAATAGAAGATATTCACTGCTAAATTAAAACTCAAACTTTTTTTTTCTTTTAACATCTTTATTGGGGTATAATTGCTTTACAATGGTGTGTTAGTTTCTGCTTTGTAACAAAGTGAATCAGTTATACATATACATATGTTCCCATATCTCTTCCCTCTCGCGTCTCCCTCCCTCCCACCCTCCCTATTCCACCCCTCCAGGCGGTCACAAAGCACCGAGCTGATATCCCTGTGCGATGCGGCTGCTTCCCACTAGCTATCTACCTTACGTTTGGTAGTGTATATATGTCCATGCCTCTCTCTCGCTTTGTCACAGCTTACCCTTCCCCCTCCCCATATCCTCAAGTCCATTCTCCAGTAGGTCTGTGTCTTCATTCCTGTCTTACCCCTAGGTTCTTCATGACATTTTTTTTTTTCTTAAATTCTATATATATGTGTTAGCATATGGTATTTGTCTTTCTCTTTCTGACTTACTTCACTCTGTATGACAGACTCTAGGTCTATCCACCTCACTACAAATAGCTCAATTTCGTTTCTTTTTATGACTGAGTAATATTCCACTGTATATATGTGCCACATCTTCTTTATCCATACATCTGATGATGGGCACTTAGGTTATTTCCATCTCCGGGCTATTGTAAATAGAGCTGCAATGAACATTTTGGTACATGACTCTTTTTGAATTACCGTTTTCTCAGGGTATATGCCCAGTAGTGGGATTGCTGGGTCATATGGTACTTCTATTTGTAGTTTTTTAAGGAAGCTCCATACTGTTCTCCATAGTGGCTGTACCAATTCAATTTCCCACCAGCAGTACAAGAGTGTTCCCTTTTCTCTACACCCTCTCCAGCATTTATTGTTTCTACATTTTTTGATGATGGCCATTCTGACTGGTGTGAGATGATATCTCATTGTAGTTTTGATTTGCATTTCTTGAATGATTAATGATGTTGAGCATTCTTTCATGTGCTTGTTGGCAGTCTGTATATCTTCTTTGGAGAAATGTCTATTTAGGTCTTCTGACCATTTATGGATTGGGTTGTTTTTTTTTTTGTTATTGAGCTGCATGAGCTGCTTGTAAATTTTGGAAATTAATCCTTTGTCAGTTGCTTCATTTGCAAATATTTTCTCCCATTCTGAGGGTTGTCTTTTGGTCTTGTTTATGGTTTCCTTTGCTGTGCAAAAGCTTTGAAGTTTCATTAGGTCCCATTTGTTTATTTTTGTTTTTATTTCCATTTCTCTAGGAGGTGGGTCAAAAAGGATCTTGCTGTGATTTATGTCATAGAGTGTTCTGCCTATGTTTTCCTCTAAGAGTTTGATAGTTTCTGGCCTTACACTTAGATCTTTAATCCATTTTGAGCTTATTTTTGTGCATGGTGTTAGGGAGTGATCTAATCTCATACTTTTACATGTAGCTGTCCAGTTTTCCCAGCACTACTTATTGAAGAGGCTGTCCTTTCTCCACTGTACATTCCTGTCTCCTTTATCAAAGATAAGGTGACCATGTGTGCGTGGGTTTATCTCTGGGCTTTCTATCCTGTTCTATTGATCTATCTTTCTGTTTTTGTGCCAGTACCATACTGTCTTGATTACTGTAGCTTTGTAGTATAGTCTGAAGGTAGGGAGCCTGATTCCTCCAGCTCCATTTTTTGTTCTCAAGATTGCTTTGGCTATTCGGGGTCTTTTGTGTTTCCATACAAATTGTGAAATTTTTTGTTCTAGTTCTGTGAAAAATTCCAGTGGTAGTTTGATAGGGATTGCATTGAATCTGTAGATTGCTTTGGGTAGTAGAGTCATTTTCACAACGTTGCTTCTTCCAATCCAAGAACATTGTATATCTCTCCATCTATCTGTATCATCTTTAATTTCTTTCATCAGTGTCTTATAATTTTCTGCATACAGGTCTTTTGTCTCCTTAGGTAGGTTTATTCCTAGATATTTTATTCTCTTTGTTGCAATGGTAAATGGGAGTGTTTTCTTGATTTCACTTTCAGATTTTTCATCATTAGTGTATAGGAATGCAAGAGATTTCTGTGCATTAATTTTGTATCCTGCCACTTTACCAAATTCATTGATTAGCTCTAGTAGTTTTCTGGTAGCATCTTTAGGATTCTCTATGTATAGTATCATGTCATCTGCAAACAGTGACAGCCTTACTTCTTCTTTTCCGATTTGGATTCCTTTTATTTCCTTTTCTTCTCTGATTGCTGTGGCTAAAACTTCCAAAACTATATTGAATAAGAGTGGTGAGAGTGGGCAACCTTTTCTTGTTCCTGATCTTAGTGGAAATGGTTTCAGTTTTTCACCATTGAGGATGATGTTGGCTGTGAGTTTGTCATATATGGCCTTTATTATGTTGAGGAAAGTTCCCTCTATGCCTACTTTCTGCAGGGTTTTTATCATAAATCGGCGTTGAATTTTGTCAAAAGCTTTCTCTGCATCTATTGAGATGATCAAATGGTTTTTCTCCTTCAATTTGGTAATATGGTTTATCACATTGATAGATTTGCATATATTGAAGAATCCTTGCATTCCTGGAATAAACCCCACTTGATCATGGTGTATGATCCTTTTAATGTGCTGTTGGATTCTGTTTGCTAGTATTTTGTTGAGGATTTTTGCATCTATGTTCATCACTGATATTGGCCTGTAGTTTACTTTCTTTGTGACAACCGTGTCTGGTTTTGGTATCACGGTGATGGTGGCCTCGTAGAATGAGTTTGGGAGTGTTCCTCCCTCTGCTATATTTTGGAAGACTTTGAGAAGGATAGGTGTTAGCTCTTCTCTAAATGTTTGATAGAATTCGCCTGTGAAGCCATCTGCTCCTGGGCTTTTGTTTGTTGGAAGGTTTTTAATCACAGTTTCAATTTCAGTGCTTGTGATTGGTCTGTTCATATTTTCTATTTCTTCCTGATTCAGTCTTGGCAGGTTGTGCATTTCTAAGAATTTGTCCATTTCTTCCAGGTTGTCCATTTTATTGGCATAGAGTTGTTTGTAGTAATCTCTCATGATCTTTTGTATTTCTGCGGTGTCAGTTGTTACTTCTCCTTTTTCATTTCTCATTCTATTGATTTGAGTCTTCTCCCTTTTTTTCTGGTGAGTCTGGCTAATGGTTTATCTATTTTGTTTATCTTCTCAAAGAACCAACTTTTAGTTTTATTGATCTTTCTATTGTTTCCTTCATTTCTTTTTCATTTATTTCTGATCTGATTTTTATGATTTCTTTCCTTCTGCTAACTTTGGAGTTTTTTTGTTCTTCTTTCTCTAATTGATTTAGGTGCAGGGTTAATTTGTTTATTCAAGATGTTTCCTGTTTCTTAAGGTGGGCTTGTATTGCTATAAACTTCCCTCTTAGAACTGCTTTTTCTGCATCCCATAGGTTTTGGGTCGTCGTGTCTCCATTGTCATTTGTTTCTAGGTATTTTTTAAATTTCCTCTTTGATTTCTTCAGTGATCACTTCGTTTTTAAGTAGTGTATTGTTTAGCCTCCATGTATTTGTATTTTTTACAGATCTTTTCCTGTAATTGATATCTAGTCTCATGGCGTTGTGGTCGGAAAAGATACTTGATACAATTTCAATTTTCTTAAATTTACCAAGGCTTGACTTGTGACCCAAGATATGATCTATCCTGGAGAATGTTCCATGAGCACTTGAGAAAAATGTGTATTCTGTTGTTTTTGGATGGAGTGTCCTATAAATATCAATTAAGTCCATCTTGTTTAATGTATCATTTAAAGCTTGTGTTTCCTTATTTATTTTCATTTTGGATGATCTGTCCATTGGTGAAAGTGGGGTGTTAAATTCCCCTACTATGAATGTGTTACTGTCAATTTCCCCTTTTATGGCTGTTAGTATTTGCCTTATGTATTGAGGTGCTCCTATGTTGGGTGCATAAATATTTACAATTGTTATATCTTCTTCTTGGATCAATCCCTTGATCATTATGTAGTGTCCTTCTTTGTCTCTTGTAATAGTCTTTATTTTAAAGTCTATTTTGTCTGATATGGGAATTGCTACTCCAGCTTTCTTTTGGTTTCCATTTGCATGGAATATCTTTTTCCATCCCCTTACTTTCAGTCTGTATGTGTCTCTAAGTTTGAAGTGGGTCTCTTGTAGGCAGCATATATATGGGTCTTGTTTTTGTATCCATTCAGCCAATCTTTGCCTTTTGGTGGGAACATTTAGTCCATTTACATTTAAGGTAATTATCGATATGTATGTTCCTATTCCCATTTTCTTAATTGTTTTGGGTTCGTTATTATAGGTCTTTTCCTTCTCTTGTGTTTCTTGCCCAGAGAAGTTCCTTTAGCATTTGTTGTAAAGCTGGTTTGGTGGTGCTGAACTCTCTCAGCTTTTGCTTGTCTGTAAAGGTTTTAATTTCTCCATCAAATCTGAATGAGATCCTTGCTGGGTAGAGTAATCTTGGTTGCAGGTTTTTCTCCTTCATCACTTTCAGTATGTCCTGCCACTCCCTTCTGGCTTGCAGAGTAAAACTCAAACTTTTAATAAATGGTTAAAAAATTCAAATCAAACTACAGTCTACCATCACCTTGACCATCAAAACCCACATATTCATTTAACTTCTAGGTTGTCAGGTAGAATTTTTTTAATGACAATTACACTAGGTATCTATTTCAAATGTCCTCCCCAGGAAGTCTGTAGAAAAAGGTCTTTCTTCCATGAGTAGGGGCTTTCGGGATAATAGTTAGATTCCATGAATACTTGGGTTAAAAATCAGAGCTATATCGAAATAATCAAACTTATAAGACTTCCGTACTGTCATCCTGTGCTTTCTGGGGAAAGAAAAAACAAAATTAAATAACACATGACATAGTTATACAGGCTAACTGCCAAACATATGAAGTGTTGTCATATCTTCTGAACTTAAAACAGAAGAGTTCAATAATCATGATTACTGGTCTGTGAGTGATAGTAACAAATTAGTTAAATGAATATTGTTTATAAGACATGTATAAAGCATTTGCACATATGCCATCTCATTTGAATGTCATAACACCCTTGCAAGATAGATTTTGTTATTCTCATTTTATACGTGAGGAAACTAAAGCTCAAAAAAATTAGTTGGCTCACCCATAGACATACAGCTCTGGTATGAACATAGCCAGGAGTCAAAACTGTACCTTAATTTCAAATCCAGAATCTTTCTACCATGACATGCTGTGTCTTGGTTTATTGGTTTATTTATTTATTTGATACTTATTGAACATCAGTATGGGCCAGGAACTCCATACAGGTATAGGAGGTATAGAACTGGTGGAGATAGGTAACATTCCTACCGTCCCACATCTTGTGAGCTTTGGAGTGGGAGTTTAGCAGGAAGGCAGTAATTAACCATTAATTTGTGATATCTCAGGGAACGCTCAGTGGTGTGAAAAATGATTCAGGGTTAGGGGAGAGAGAATGATGAGATATACTACTTAAGGTTATGTTCTCAAGGAAATTTGCTGGGAGAAGGTTAACTTATAAGTAGAGACTTGAGCAAAATGAGGGGTCCAGCTATGCAGACATCAGGGGCAAGAGAATTCCATGAGGAACTTGGGAACCTGTGCGTTAATATTAGCTGCTGTCCTCACAGAACAACTCCTGTCAGCCTTGCCTTCTATTCACTGGATAGTTAACTCTAGTTGCAGAGAAAATGCATTTTGTTTAAATAAATGAGATTCATAAGAAGAGAGGCAAAGACCAAATAGCATATCCACAGCACAGAAGCAAAAAATTGACAGCTGCTCAGATTTCTACCTCTGACTGACCTGGCTTTTCAATATTCATAGCTTTCCTAACAGGACAGCACTGGGGGTTATAGCTTTTTATTTCATTCTTTTAAAATAAAACCTTGCAAATTCACCATAGAATCAGATCACATAAATTTCATTCACAATCTTATAAGTACTTTTAAACAACATTGACTAAGAGATAGGAGGGAGTTCAAAATTTTATCCTTGTGTTTTATTAATTTTTATTAACATGTTAAAAAAGGATTTTAATCATTTCCACCAGTAGTCTTATGTCCTCAGCATCAAGTAAGAAGGGATAATATTACTCACTTGCTTATATAGTATGAGATATTAGAGATCTTTATCATCTAATTATTTAGAGAAATCAAATACGGAAGAATTCTAAACTTAGGAAAAGCCTTATAGAAATAACCATTTCAGGTACTAAGTGAAAGAATAGTCAAGAGATGCCAAAGCCTTAATTTTATTATATGTATAACCTTATGATGTAGAGTCTGTGTAACTGCTAAAATCCACCTCCCTACTTATTGCTACCGTTTATCGAGCTCTTTCTGTGTGGTAGGTCACATGCTAAGGACTTCATGTGCATTGTGGTAAAACCGTCCAAAGATCTTATGAAGTAACTACTGTAATAGTTCTCATTGTATTGATAAGGAGGTGTTAAAGAAGCCCACCCAAGGTCATTTAACCAGTAAATGGCATAGTCAGGATCTGAACTCACTGCAAGAACCCAGGTTCTCAGACACCTGCTAAAGTGACTTCCTGCCAGATTCCAGATGGTTATGCCTGGCCTCTCTGGTGGAGTGCCAACAACCCTGATGTTGATTAAAAGCAGCGTGAGATTTAGCAGCCATGCACGGTCCATTCCTCTCAACTCAAGAAACCTCCAAATTCGAAGACATCTCAAACAGTTCAGGACATGAGAGTCGGAAAGAGAGATTCAGGATCGGCTCCCTTTGGTAGTGAGTGAGATGTGCTGAGCTCCTGTGAAGTAGGAGCTGTAAACTAGAGCAGATCTATAAAAGACATAGCCCTGCCCTCCTACTTGACGCTAAGCTGTGAGACTCTGAATGTGTCCTTCACCATGCCCAATGTGGTGCCTAGCGTACTCAATAGTCAGCACTCATCTGCTGACAAGGAAAGGAAGGGAGGGAGGACAGAAGCTCCTGTAGAGAAGGCAAAGCCTACACAGAGAATGAGGCTTCAATTCACTTGTGAAGGATGCCATCATCCAGTGCAGACTGGCATAGGGTATCTCAGCCATCCTCAGGAGCTGGCACCAAACTCAGAGGCAGGAATCAGCACCAGCAAGTAATCTCTGACTGTAGAGAGCCAACCCAGAGCAGGCCTGGAACAGCTTTGCCAACTCCCTGCTTCCCTATCAGTGCAGGGCCTGCCAGCGTCTCCTCCAGGCTCTGGGGAAGTATTTTGACGTGTTTTCACCATGTATTAATTATTGTCTTCTCCCTGAAGAGAAACATTTTTCTGACAAGTTAAAAACCTTTCTCTGCAATAAAAATGCCTTCAGCCTTTCTGAGCCATCTCTGCATTTGAGGAATACCTCCTGGAAAGGTGCTACAGTGGAATCTTCCAGTCATTTATCAGGCCAGTAGCTGTCCATCAATCAGAAGCTGCAGTTTTACTTAATGCTCAAAGTGAGATATGTGTAACCCTTGGTAACCACGAGAGAGTCTTAGCTGCTCCTGTCCTGGGTTCCTGGGCTGATAATGCACAATCCTAGGAGAGAAATTCCAGAAGAGAGAAAGGTCTCATGTGTGTGTCTGTGTGTTTGTGTCTAGTTTGTGTGTCTACACCCCAAACTTTTCCCTCTACTCCATGTACACTGAGGAGGATGACAGCTATGTTACAAAGTTTGTACAGCCATATTACCAAGTGTTTGAACAGGCCCAGAGAGGTGTGAGTGATGAATGAGGATGAAGACGCCACAGGAGCAACAGAGACTGGAGAAAAGAAAGGCGCAGGAGTGGAGGGACAGAATATGGTTTGTTTTCTGAAGCTAATAAACTTCAGAGAGGGTCAGTAAAAAATGAATGTCATGGGCTTCCCTGGTAGTGCAGTGGTTGAGAGTCCGCCTGCCGATGCAGGGGACACAGGTTCGTGCCCCAGTCTGGGAGGATCCCACATGCCGCGGATGGGCTGGGCCTGTGAGCCATGGCTGTTGAGCCTGCGCGTCCAGAGCCTGTGCTCTGCAATGGGAGAGGCCACAACAGTGAGAGGGCCACATACCGCAAAAAAAAAAAAAAAAAGAATGTCATGAGAAACAAACATAGTGAGAAATAAACCAAAGGGACATAACAACTGAATACAATGAGTGAAATCTAAGCAGATTCTGGAATAAAAGAAAATATCTTAAAATATATTTTGGGGACTATTGGTGAAATTTGAATTTTTGAGAGTATTCCACGATAGTGCTAATCCAAAGAAAAGTTTAGATTCAAAACTCAATATAATTATTTATATAGAAAAAAAGTGAACATGCTTTGGGAATTCTGTTCAGCGTTACTATCTGTTCTGCTCTTAGAAACCACTTCTCACAGCAACCCTGGACCTATACTGCCCATCCCCCTACACCTGAATCATAGCTCATCATCAGAGCTCAGCCTGTGGGGTGGGGGAAGTGAGAGCAGAATGGAGATCAGTCAAATCAAGAGAAAAATCTAAATGGTTAGATGTACAATAAAAATCATTAAGACAAGCCCAGAAGGAAGAAAACAATGATTCAGTTCTCATCAATGCAATACAAGGGGCCATGGTCCCCTGTACAAGACATGGGGTACATTTTTAGAGCTAGCTGAGTCTACAAATAGTGATTATAATACCTCAAGTTAAAAATAATAAATCCATCGTTCATGATGATAACAGAGCAAGGGAAGGGGTGATTTTTTTAAAGGGAAAAGATAGTATTTATCTAGAGACACTTCTCCCCACCCCACCCAGCCCTGACTCTGGCCAGGCTGGCCCTGGATGGGGTTGACTCTGCAGGTGCAAAGGAAATTGGGGGAACATTTGTGAGGAGAGGTGGAAAGTGAGGACAGGGAACCTGGTAACACCTGAAACATTGAAGAAGCATAAACTTCCTTCTTTGTCCCTCATCCTTTGATGCTTTTATCCCAATAGTTACTAAATGTTTGGGATGATTTGTGAGCAGTGACGGCAGGTGAAGGGGAAAAGGGGTCTCTGTTTTCTTTTCATTCCTAAGTCTGTGCCCACGAGGAAATATGAAGGAGAGTCCCCAGAAAACAAAACATTGAACATAAATAGATAAAAACTCTACAATAAAGCTTATTGGGGGAGATCCTTTTACCTGTAAACTGGAAAAGCAAAACATTTCCTAAAGACTTCTATGCATAGCACTAATTATCATGATGGTAATGTTGCACACATAAACATCATCAGAATCAGCAGGAGGGAGGTTTCCTCATGAGCAAGTGGGGTGAAATCAGCAGCAAATATTTCATTTTCCATTGAGGTTGAGTTTGGTATTACAGGCAGACTAGGAGATTTCTACCGAGAGTAGAAAAGTGTATGATGCATATGTAAGACCGAGGCTAAGACCTTACCAGCCAGGAAAAAGTCCAGGTGTCTCTGTGGTATCATAAGATACTATCTCATAGGTTCTACTCAGTGAGTATCAGTTGGGCACCTCCACTATTTGCCAAGCATGTGCTCATTGCTGGGACACAAACTTGTCCTCAGAAGCTCATACAATTTGTCTAGGTTCCTCATCACAAGGTCTCTTTACCATACTGAGTGTCCCCTGGCAGGAAAATAACTTGAGCAAATGAACAGTTTTGGGGAGCATGGATTAGGGTTCAATGGTCTTTTATATACACACCCACACATACATACACATATACACTATTTTTTTTAAACAGGGGTACTCTTTTTTCAAACAAAATATATATATAACCCAGAAACAATAAGCCCCTCCAATGTCTTTGCAAGAGACATATATTTGGTTTGAACCCCTGAACTCCCCACCGTGTGGCAGTACAAAGCCCCAGTGCAGACATCTGTGACCTCCTGAGGACTAGATCAAGCATGGTCTGCTTTGCTTGAAGACTCTTCTGCCATACACACTGTTCCTATTCTGTGCTACATTGATGTGAAAACGTTCTCATCAAGATTTTCACCTCTCACCACATTCACACAAATCATTTGGGGTTAAATTATTTACTAATTATTGGGGAAGCATAATGATGTGTATTTTTCTTATTGAAATATATTTGATTTACAATGTTGTATTAGTTTCAAGTGTATAGCAAAGTGATTGAGTTATACATATATATCTATCTATTATTTTTCAGATTTTTTTCCCATATAGGTTATTACAAAATATTGAGTATAGTTCCCTGTGCTATACAGTAGGTCCTTGTTGGTTATCTAGTTTATATACAGTAGTGTATACATGTTAATCCCAAACACCAAATGTATTTCTTCCCCTGCTTCCCCTTTGGTAACTGTAAGTTTATTTTCTATATCTGTGAGTCTATTTCTATTTTATAAATAAGTTCATTTGTATAACTATTTTTAGATTCCACATATAAGTGATATCATATGATATTTGTCTTTCTCTGTCTGGATTACTTCACTTAGTATTATAATCCATCCATGTTGCTGCAAATGGCACTATACACACACACACACACACACACACACACACAATACATACATACACACACAAAATGGAATATTACTCAGCCATAAAAAAGAATGAAATAATGGCATTTTTATACACACACAATGGAATATTACTCAGCCATAAAAAAGAACGAAACAATGACATTTTATACACACACACACACACACACACACACACACACACAATGGAATATTACTCAGCCTTAAAAAAGCATGAAATATGGGCTTCCTTGGTGGCGCAGTGGTTGAGAGTCCACCTGACGGTGCAGGGGACAGAGGTTCGTGCCCTGGTCCAGGAAGATCCCACATGCTGCAGAGCGGCTAGGCCCATGAGCCATGGCTACTGAGCCTGTGCGGCCGGAACTTGTGCTCCGCAACGGGAGAAGCCACAACAGTGAGAGGCCCGCATACCACAAAAAAAAAAAAAAAAAAAAAGCATGAAATAATGCCATTTGCAGCAACATGGATATATATATGCACCACATCTTCTTTATCCATTTCTCTGTCAATGGACATTTAGGTTGCTTCCATGTCTTGACTATTGTAAAGAGTGCTGCAATAAACATTGGGCTGCATGTATCTTTTCCAATTATACTTTTCTCTGGATATATGCCCAGGAGTAGGATTGCTGGATCATATGGCAACTCTAGCTTTTTTAAAAAACCTCCATACTGTTCTCCATAGTGGCTGTACCAATTTACATTCCCACCAACAGTGTAAGAGGATTCCCTTTTCTCTACACCTTCTCCAGCGTTTATTATTTGTAGACTTTGTGATGATGGCCATTTTGACTGATGTGAGGTGATACCTCATTATAGTTTTGATTTGCATTTGTCTAATATTTAGAGACATTGAGCATTTTTTCATGGGCCTGTTGGTCATCTGTAAATCTTTGGAGAAATGTCTATTTAGGTTTTCTGTCCATTTTTTTATTGGGTTGTTTGGGTTTTTTTATATTGAACTAGATGAGCAGTTTGTATATTTTGGAAATTAATCATCCCTTGTCGGTCACATTGTTTGCAAATATTTTCTCCCATTCTGTAGGTTGTCTTTTTGTTTTTTTTATGGTTTCCTTTGCTGTGCAAAAGCTTTTAAGTCTAATTAGGTCACATTTGTTTATTTTTGTCTTTATTTTCATTACTCTAGGAGATGGATTCAAAAAAATATTGCTATGATTTATGTCAAAGAGTGTTCTGCCTGTGTTTTCCTCTAGGAGTTTTTAAGTACTGTATTTGGTCTTACATTTAGGCCTTTAATCCATTTTGAGTTGTGTGTGGTGTTAGAGAATGTTCTAATTTTATTCTTTTATATGTAGCTGTCCAGTCTTCCCAGCACCGCTTACTGAAGAGACTGTCCTTTCTCCATTGTATATTCTTGCCTCCTTTGTCATAGATTAGTTGACCATAGGTGAATGGTTTCATTTCTGGGCTTTCTATCCTGTTACATTGATCTATATGTCGTTTTGTGTCAGTAGCATACTGTTTTGATGAATGTAGCTTTGTAGTGCAGTCTGAAGTCAGGAATCCTGATTCCTCCAGCTCCGTTTTTCTTTCTCAAGATTCCTTTGGCTATTCAGGGTCTTTTGTATTTCCAGGTAAATTTTAAAATTTTTTGTTCTAGTTCTGTGAAAAATGCCATTGGTAATTTGATAGGGATTGCACTGAATCTGTAGACTGCCTTGGGTATTATATTCATTTTCACAATATTGATTCTTCTAATCCAGTAATACATATATCTTTCCATCTATTTGCGTCATCTTCAATTTCTTTCATCACATCTTGTATTTTTTGGAGTACAGGTCTTTTTGCCTCCTTAGGTAGGTTTATTCCTAGATATTTTATTCTTTTTGATGTGATGGTAAGTGGGGTTGTTTCCTTAATTTCTCTTTCTGACCTTTTGTTGTTAGAGTATAGAAATGCAGTAGATTTCTGTGTATTAATTTTGTATCCTGCAACTTTACCAAATTCATTGATGAGCTCCAGCAGTTTTCTGGCAGCATCTTTAGGATTTTCTATGTATAGTATCATGTCATCTGCAAACAATGACAGTTTTACTGCTTCTTTTCCAATTTGGGTTCCTTTTATTTCTTTTTCTTCTCTGATTGCCATGGCTAGGACTTCCAAAACTATGTTAAATAAAAGTGGTGAGAAAAAAAGTGGGTATCCTTGTCTTGTTCCTGATCTTAGGGGAAATGCTTTCAGATTTTAACCATTGAGTACAATGTTAGCTCTGGGTTTGTTATGGATGACCTTTATTATGTTGAGGTTTGTTCCTTCTGTGCCCACTTTCTGGAGAGTTTTTATCATAAATGGGTGTTGATATTTATCAAAAGCTTTTCCTGCATCTATTGAGATGATCATATGGTTTTTATTCTTTAATTATATATTTTTAAGCTTATTGTGGTCTATATTAGGTTATACCACCTCTGTGTGATGGTCAGATTTTTTTATTGAAGTATAGTTGACTTACAATGTTGTGTTAGTTTCAGGTGTACAGCAAAGTGATTCAGTTATATATATATATATATATATATATATATACACACACACACACACACACACACACACATACATACATACACATACATATATAGTTTTTCAGATTCTTTTCCCATATAGGCTATTGCAAAATATCGAGTATAGTTAATGTGGTATATCACACTGATTTGAGGATGTTGAAAATCCTTGCAACCCTGGGATAAAATTCCCCTTCCCTTTCTAGAAAGTTTTCTCTGCTGCCTATCCAAGGAGAATGCCACACTGACCCTTCACCCTGATGGAAATTATACCATCTTGCTGACTTCATTTTTGTCCCCTCCCATTTCTCTTTTCCCCAATCTTTCCCACACCCTTCTTACAACAAAATAATAATCAAATAAAGATTATTCACACGTTCTCATGCAAAGCAGTTCAGTTGTTTTTGTTATTTGGGCTCCTGCCATCCTTAACCTTCTGTCTCCGTGAAGTATATCAAAGTGTCTTCCTAACATAAGCAGTTCCTTTGTACTTCCCTCCCTAGGAGAAATTCTAGTGTCAGTTACTGAGAATATAATTTTCATCACAGTACATATAGAAAGATGAACAGTGAGATATTCTCCTTGAGGGATATGTGGAGGGTCCAAAACCTGCCTGGTACCTCCAGCCCCAGTCCTACCCCTAAACCACCCTGGCTCCAGCTGCTGAGGCAACTCAGCAAACCTAGGAGTCTTGAGTAGGCCATCAAATTAGGCCTCTCACCCAGCAGAGAGCAGGTCCCTGAGAGAAGGAGGCAGAGAAGTAAAGACTGGACAAGGGTCTAAAAGAGAACAGGTTGCTGCAAAGTAAGTCAAGGGTAGGGCTGCTGGGAGAACCTGGGGTAGCAGATGACCTCAAGCAGATCCTAGGTAGGATGTGAGAATGGAAAAGGAACTCCAGCATTTGCCTTGTTCTGGTCCACGTCCCAAGTGCTATACAGAGAAAGTGAAATAAAGTCTTGATCCGTAGCCTATAGTCATTCCCATCGCGCAACTCAGTGCACTGTCATTAGTGGGCATATATAGCAAACCAATTTGGACTATAATGCAAGATGTATCAATATGTGGTAGAAAGAAAATGGTTGGTGGAATATGCACAAAATATTTCTGTAGTATTTATATTTTTTGTATTCTATTTTATGATAAAAAATAATAAGGATAGGGCTTCCCTGGTGGCGCAGTGGTTGAGAGTCCGCCTGCCGATGCAGGGGACACGGATTCGTGCCCCGGTCCGGGAAGATCCCACATGCTGCGGAGCAGCTGGGCCCGTGATCCATGGCCGCTGGGCCTGTGCGTCTGGAGCCTGTGCTCCGCAATGGGAGAGGCCACAACAGTGAGAGGCCCGCATACCACAAAAAATAATAATAATAATAAGGATAAAAATGGAATAAAGAGTATATTGGAAGAGGCCAGATGGTCTTCGTTTCATTGGAAGAGTTTTGGGCATTTTGTTTGTTTTTGTTTTTGTGTTTGCATTTTTCTTCTAGCATTTGTCATAACCAAAGATACCATAAACCCTCTTCCCCAGAGTCTCATTTGAATATAACCTGTAGACTGTATTACTATATTCACACAGATTTCTAAAATCTTAATTTATTCCACAAACATCTGGAGGCAGCCTAAAATAGTAGAGACAATATAGTGTATGGTCTAGGATTATGGATTTTGGAGACAGACAGCATGGGTTTGATTTCCAGTGCTACCATTTACAAAATGTGTGACCTTAGACAAGTTACTTAATTTCTCTGTGCCTTAGTTTTCTCATCTTTAAAGATACTACCTACCTTGGAATATTATTTTGATAATTAAATTAGTTCATATTTGTAAAGTGCTGAGATCAGCATTCAGCCCACAGTAAATGATACATTAGTGTTTATGTGCAAGGCATTATGTTGGCTGGTGAAAACATGGTAGCTTTTTTCATGGAGCTGACATTCTAATGGCTTCCAAAGGTCTACAAATAACTAACTACAGGAAGAACTCATTTTGCTCAGGATAATTGGCGCCAGGTAAGACATCTTAACACAGGGAAGAAAAGTTAATAGTAAATACAGTTTTTTTAAAAACAGTGTTTGGCCTGGAGTTAGTCTTTAAAAAATGAAACTCAAAACTCAAAGTCATGAAAAAAATGTCTATTCTGCTTTATATTTAATAGAATATAGGATATAATTGCAACAAAGAGTAAATCATGTGTTATTTTTTTTTCTACAAAACGTAACTTATGACAACATTCACTTCTCATTTGAATTTTCATAACACTGTCTTAAAGAGGACATCCTTTGTGAAAATGTTAAACAGCTTCATCAATTTTCCTGATGCTTGGGCATGCAAATTATTCCCCTTTGCTGCTTTTGTTATCAACCTTGTCAATTTTCTCTCAGTTTTTTATCTGGTCAATAGTTTTGTGAGTGATTTTAGCATTTACCTGAACTTCATCGTTTCCTGTATTTTTTGTACTTCTTGAAATTTCACAGAAATCTATTCACATTGTATCTGAATTATATTATTATATATATACAGCATTCAAGAACCAGAGAAAAAAATGTAAAGATATTATAGTAATGGATAGCTATCACTTACAATAAATGAAGAGAAGCATTAGAAGAGTTGGGATTAATATTATAAGTTGTCAGCTAATTAGTGACTATTTCCATGTTTTATTTTTGTTTTTTCATACAGACTCATTACTTCAAAGATTAAGATGATTAATAATCATGCTTTCTATATTAATATAAGGCAGAATAAAAATAACAACCATGGTATACACCAAGTTCTATAGGAGTAAGCAAGAAAGAACAGTTAGGAAATGGCATGAGCCAAAGAAGAATGTAACTCTGGTTTCAGTGTGAAGATTGAACTAGAAAGATTAAATATTGAGGCAAGAAGTCATATTAGAAAGCTATTTAAATCATCTGACCACATCTGAACCATGGATTACCTAAGAATTCTATTTTTTCTCTTTGTTCTTAACTCTTCGCTCCTCTCTCCCCCAACCTCTCTTCCTTTATTTCCTCCCCACACCCATGTTCCCCCTTACTTCTGTATATAACTCTGAGACTTTTAGCCCTAAATATCCAGTAGGTATATGAGACCCAGGGAATGGTAGGAAAAAAACAAACAAAGACCACTAATGACCTCTGAGCCAGCATTTTAAGGGAAAGGGAAGCAGTGTTTTCAAGGAGCAGGTGCATACCAAACTCTAAGCTGGCATTTGACAAATTTATTTCACTTAATCTTAAAAGCCTATGAGTTAGGGACTCTTGAGCTCACTTTCATAGGTGAATAAACTGTAGCATAGCTGGGAATCAGGAATTCACATCCAGCTCCACTTGACATCAATCCATGCTGTTTCTAACATATCTGTACTAAGCAGTGAAGGAGGAATGGGCAAAATGGGACCTCTGATGTGAAAATAATCGTTGGAAAAAGAGATACAGGCATTAAAAAATACATTACTATTCTAAGTCTCAAGGTCCCTACTAGTTTATTGTTGTTTCTATTGATTTTTGTTTTGTGTCTTTTTCCCAAGCCACATGGTAGGATATTAGTCTGGGTCAGGTGTCTGAATCAAATCCCTGTTGGACTTATTTCAAGAAACCACATCCAAAGTCCATATGTTGAAGGCATTACTGTTTGCCAGTTCCTTACTTATCCCAGGCTTACACTGTTTTAAGAGTTACCTAATTTCCTCAAGAAGCAGAACATCCTGAATCAGTTTCCCAGAGTGAAAGTTTTGGAGGGAAGTCAGAAGAATGCAGAGGAATACATTTATATTTAAATTCATGAATTCATTCATTCAAGGAATATTGTGAGTGCCTAAAATGGACCAGGCATGACATTAAGCACTGGGCATAGAATGATGATAAAACACTCATGATTCCTTTATTTGTGGTGTTCTTTTTTTTTTTTTGCGGTACGCAGGCCTCTCACTGCTGTGGCCTCTCCCGTTGCCAAGCACAGGCTCCGGACGCGCAGGCCCAGCGGCCATGGCTCACAGGCCCATCCGCTCCGCGGCATGTGGGATCCTCCCGGACCGGAGCATGAACCCATGTCCCTTGCACCGGCAGGCAGACTCTCAACCACTGTGCCACCAGGGAAGCCCTGTGGTGTTCATATTTTGGTAGAAGAACCACATCTCTGGGAAATACAGTAACTTCTTCCCACTATCATTCCATTGTAGCCAAGGAGCGACAGCTGGAGAGGTCCTAAGAGATGTTAGTGAGGACTCAGGAGGAGTAGTTGGCCCTCTTAAAGAGAGAATTTTAGCAGGTATAATCTTCTCCCCCCATCTCCAGTTTTTCATTTCAAAAACATCCTCCCCAAGCATTCATATATTATAGGAACTTCTTGAAAAGTCACCATCTATTTGATCTTCAAGTTAAATGAAGGATTCAGTCAAGGAGAATCGGGTCATCCATACTCAGGATTGAATAAATTCCTTTCAATGTCATGTAATTTATTGGGAGCTCACTGTGCAAATGACCTCAAACATGGAATTGAGATTGAGTTAGTCAAAGCCATAATCCTGAAATCTTAGGTAGTTATTTGACAGTTCAATAGTATGTCAAAAGAAGTAACATAATGTAGGAATAGTAATAACTCCTTGTATAGTAATTCCAAGAAGGTAGAGGGAAAGGCTTTCTGCTTTGTGGACATAAAAGCAGTAGCAGAGAAGCAAGTAAATTAAAACAACTCAAGAATTTCTACTAGAAAATTTAGACACAGCTCCAAGCAAACATTAGTCTTTGTTTCCATTAGGAAAAGAAAAGCAATGTATCCTACAGTGCTAGTAGGAAGAGGTATGTCTTGGCTCCTGATACCCAGGAAACGTTTCCAAGTATCGCGGTATGCGGGCCTCTCACTGTTGTGGCCTCTCCCGTTGAGGAGCACAGGCTCCGGGCGCGCAGGCTCAGCGGCCATGGCTCACGGTCCCAGCCGCTCCGCAGCACGTGAGATCCTCCCGGACTGGGGCACGAGCCCATGTCCCCTGCATCGGCAGGCGGACTCTCAACCACTGTGCCACCAGGGAAGCCCTCCAAGCATCTTTTGAAAGTAGACATTGAATTCGTTATTTGCCCTAGATAGTGTTTCTCCTGAATTGAAAAAAAAGAGTCTGAATTATCACCTCTAAGGCCCTACCTAATCTTCCCCCACTCCACCCCCATCATTTCTTCACCCTCTACTCTTGTTCCCTTGTTAACTCAGCTTCAGCACCCCGACCTCATCTTCACTGTTACTCAAATACACCGGTTCATGCTCCTGCTCAGGTCTTTTTCACTTGCTGCTCCCTCCACCAGGTATAATTTTCCCCTAACTATCCACATGGCTTATTTCTCATTTTGTCAGGTCTTTGTGCAAAAGTCACCTTCTCAGTGAGGCCTTCATGGTCCCATTATGTAAACTGCAATCCCTTTCCCGACACTTCCCCGCTTTATTTTTCTCCTTAGCATTGGTCAGTGTTTAACATGCTATTTACCTTGTTTATAATCTACCTCCCTTTGAATAAATGGGCTCCAAAAAGGCAGGAATTTTGCCTCTTTTGTTCACTGCTGTATCCTCAGGAGCCAGGATAGAGTTGGGCACATAGCATGTACTCAATAACTATTGGCTGAATGAATGAATAAATATCATAGCCAGCCACAGCTGGAGAGGCCACGATGGAAGCACTTCCAGCTTGGTGTGAAATCATCTGGAAGTAACAGTTTCAAGAACCCTGAACACCTCCTTGAAAAAGAACCACTGGCCTCCACACTGTTCTTGAAACATACCAGAAGGTAAAATTGTTTTGAAACCCTCTAGGATGTCAATACATTAATGTCCAATTTGCACCACTAAACAAAGTCATTATTAGGAAGAATAATAAATAATGAGAACATGAATATTTGCCCAGCCAGTTTAAAATAAGACTATATCACACAGCCCTCAAATTTTGACTGGCATGAAATACAAATCACCCAGTGAGCTCAACTCTCATAAGATCCCAAGAAGCTCTAGACACCGGGGTTGGAATCCTTTATGAGCAATCCCAGGCAGAAAAAGCATGTTTACAGTGAAGCATTAAATTAGTCACGAAGCACAACCACAGGCAAAGACAGTTATGGTACCTCTCAGTGAAATAAAACTATGCAGTTATCATAAGCACAGCGTTTCATCAAGAATGACAACCATTCTTATAAACATTTAATTTACACTGGTAAGAGCAAACACATCAATGGAAAACATAAATATATATGACTTTAAAATTGACTCATATCCAATAAAAAGGTGACGTTCAATATTCAATGTCCATTGAGGGCTGTGGCCTCCTCCATGGCTAGTTTAAGAATCACAGCGTGAGGTTACAAGGCCCTTACACTTAAGAAAGTGCAAACACAATGGTATTTCCATCCATCAGTTATCTTTCCTCTGAATTAGAAAAAGTAGGGCAGAATATAATCAATGCACTAGGTTGTCCCCAAAATAACTGCTCCACTTATTGGCTTCTAAAGTCACTTATGGGGCATAAATTCCATTTATAGAGACATTCTTTCTCACACAGTTAAGTATAAAGTTTCTCAGCAAATATCCTGAGAAGGGTGACATGTTAACTTAAATTCACAAAAGTAATGCCTGGTATCAAATTTTTTCCTTAGAACATGTTTTGGTAGTAAAGATAGTACAAGGTGTTCTTCATTCTCTCTTCTTCCTTTCACTCTCTTTTAATGTCTTGTTGTTGTTAGAAAAATAAGAATACAGGTTGTTCTTTTTTTTAAATAAATGTATTTATTTTTGGTCGCATTGGGTCTTCGTTGCTGCGCACATCCTTTCTCTAGCTGCGGCGAGCAGGGGTTACTCTTTGTTGCTGTGCATGGGTTTCTCATTGCAGTGGCTTCTCTTGTTGGGGAGCATGGGCTTTAGGCGCATGGGCTTCAGTAGTTGTGGCTCACGGGTTTCAGAGCGTAGGCTCAGTAGTTGTGGTGCACGGGCTTAGTTTCTCCGAGGCATGTGGGATCTTCCTGGACCAGGGCTCGAACCCGTGCCCCCTGCATTGGCAGACAGATTCTTAACCACTGCGCCACCAGGGAAGCCCGAGAATACGGGTTGTTCTGTTGCCAAAAGAAGTTGAAAAATAAAATCAACCACTGTGAACATTTCAGACGTGTGATCCTGGCTATTGGTGGAAGAGAAATGATAAAGATAAGAAACAGAAGAAAAGTCGCACAAAGTAATGAATGTGAGATTATTTTATAAAGTATAAATGCAACTTTAAGGAAATATTATTTAAGAAGAGACTTGGAAAGCTAAAGATAAACTTCATTAATTTCACTTATTCTCAATATATATTTGTTCCTTTGTCTGAGTGCCTTAAAACTCTTCAGTTCCTTTACAGAGAGTAGACTGTATCTGAATGATAAATTGGCTTTTCAGACATACTTTCAGCTCTGCTAGCTCTTGAGGTTTTTTTCCCTTGAAAAGATGTACAAACAAGCTGGCCACATAGAAGAAGCACTCTGTTCTTCAAAACACCCACTGCAGTGTGAAGGACTGAGTCATCTAAGATGCTTACTAAAATGGAAGGAGCTCACATTTTCTCTCATCTCTTTCTGTCTCCTCCTCTATTGTTTGAGATCATCCACTGTGTCGTTCCTAAATCATTTTACGGCTCCAGTGCGGCGTTGTAGGAAGAACAGCATGCGAGTCTGGGTCCCAGCCTTACCCCTGTGTAATGGTGTCACCAAAGTTTTTTGTCCTTCCCTGGCCTCAGTGTCTCATCTGTAAAGTAAAAGTTTTCCTTCTCACCACCTATCAGAAAGAAAAATTACCAATTGCTCTCTAGTCACTGCTTATTTGGAATAGGAAACTTTCAGCTGTATGGGAATGGGGCTGGGATTTTAAGAAATCATTTTTCAAAAACTTGTCTCATTTTAAATTTTCCTAAGGCAACTCTAAGAAGCAGAACAATACAAGAAACTTTTACATGTAGAACAAAAATGAGCCTGTCCCCATTTATATGGTTTAAATGATCTATTCAGAGAACTGGAGTATAAACTACTAAGCGTTTTCGCTTTATTATTGTTTAATAGTACACTGTGACACAAATTAAGAAACCGACTGAGATAAAATAATACTTGGCTAATTAAAAAAAAACAATGTCGTTAGCTTTAAATCAGTGCCAACAAAATTCATAGGACATTGGATGCTTTTTCACTGGGGGCTGAGGAATGAGACTGCAACTGTGAGGCATTCAGGGAAGATAGAGTTTTTGGTGCACACCTCTGACTGTCTTCCTCAAAAGGAAGGTTTTGTATAACACAGAAACCGGAAGAGTAAACCTGGTGGGGCCCAGAGAGGTCTCCTAGGGCCAAAGGTAGTCGGCTATAATCTGTAGGGTAGAGCAGGCATGGGATTTAGTGACAGGGAGGGAGGAGCAGAAGAGAAAAGTGATGAAGGAGAAAAAAAGTATTCTTGTGGCTCCTTTGGGCATTCAGGTCATAGGCTGTGAGTCCTGACAGACAGGAGCTGCGTGTCTACCAGCAGCTTCTTGTGTATTGCTCTGGGAAGCTAAGCCCAGTGGACCTGAAGGACGCCTGCAACGCTGGGTGCAACTGCTGTTGGGCTCAGGTTGTGGAGGTGTTACAGAATTAAGTCATATGAACATCCATTTGGGTCCTAGCCTGGCCAAGGCCCCCTGCCTTGGCCGGAAGGGTTCTTTGTCCTTTGGGGTTCACACAGCCAAAAACAAAACCAAAGCTGAGATGGAAGCAACGCACGCTTTATTCAATGGCCAGAGAACGGAGGAGCAGGAACTTAGTTCACCAATCAACTTCTGGTCTTGACAGTGAGAGGGATTTGCTTTTGAGGAGTAAGGACAATGCAGGAAGGAGGGAGATTAATGATGCGGAGGCATATATATGAGTTTTCTGGGAAAGAGGCAGGGTTTTCCTGGAAATGGGGTGCCACCCCTTATCTATTCTTTTTTGGTCTGTGACTTCCGGCCATTGGTAGATATGTAATTTCATACGAAAATGTAGTAATATCAGCATAGAATGAGGCTCAAGGTGTGTTGGAGGTCAGATTCACTGACATCTTGGTTTCAGCTAGTTCTATCCGGTTTTTGTTTTCCTCTTCCTATAGCTTCTTTTCTTTGTGTACAGACCCTGTGACTTAAAGGTATATGTTAGCTCCTATTCAAGGGAGGGGTTGGCATGTTTTGAGCAAGGATCTGGTGGCAACTCTGATAACAGAAAGGGCTGAAGTTCGCCTTTTCTCCATATAAACTCCTCACTCAGATGTCGTTTTCCCAGCTCTAGAAACCCTGCCAGCCTAAACTTCTTTCAGATAGGCAATGAAAATTAAAATCCACTGAAGAAAACAAAGTTTAATGGAGGAAAACTGTTAACGGTTTGAATATTTGTGTCCCCCTCCAAAATTCATATGTTGGATATTAACCCCCAGAGGTGATGGTATAAAGAGGTGGGGCCTTTGGGAGGTGCTTAGGTCATCAGGGTGGAACCTTCATGTATGGGATTAGTGCTCTTATAAAAGGGATCACAGAGAGATCCCTAGCCCCTTCTACCATGTGAGGACACAGTGAGAAGGTGCTGGCTATGAACCCAGAAGAGGGCCCTTACCAGCTGGTGTCTTGATCTCGAATTTCCAGCCTCCAGAACTGTGAGAAATAAGTTTCTGCTGTTTATAAGCTACCCAGCCTGTGGTATTTTGTTATAGCAGCCTGAACAGGCTAAAGCAAAGACCAAGCTAAACATCTAGAAGAGGTGAATCCCTCTGAAGAAGAATTGACAGGAAAGACATTTGAGAACTTTCATTAAAAACAAAAAATAGGGCTTCCCTGGTGGCGCAGTGGTTAAGAGTCCACCTGCCAATGCAGGGGACACGGGTTCGTGGCCCGGTCCGGGAAGATCCCACATGCCGTGGAGTGGTTGGGCCCGTGAGCCATGGTCGCTTGAGCCTGCACGTCTGGAGCCTGTGCTCTGCAACAGGAGAGACCACAACAGTGAGAGGCCCGTGTACCGCAAAAACAAAAAAACAAAACAAACAAACAAAAAAAACAACAAAAAGTAAATAAATAAGAACACTCAAAAGGATAATTTAGAACACTCGAAGATTTTCTAAAAATTAAAATTGTGATTTTTAAACTTTAAAAGTAAATGGATAAATAAGAGGACATTTACTGGTAAGAACCAAATTTGTATTCAGAAAAACAAAATGGGAAAAAAAAACCTCCCTATATATAATAAGCACAAAAATATGTAAATTAGGAGGGAAAATACATGACACTGGATGGTCAGATGAAATAGTAACAGAAGATCCAGAGGAGGAAAGAGAATAGATGGGGGAGAAATAATTAAGCAAATAAGCAGATAAACAGTCCAGAGCCTGAGAGGACTTAGTGATTGAGGCTATGTGTCCCTTCTCCATCATGAGGAAGGACTTCAGCGTGGAGGTGCTGCTTCCAGCTAGGATGGAGTGAGCAAACCCTCTCCCTCCCAGTGATTACAACTAAAAACCCTGAACAGGAGGCATAAAGCAACTATGTGAGGATTCTGAAAAGTAAATAAGAACAAGCAGATTAGGGAGAAAAATCAAAATACAAAGAATGCCATTATAACAGAGATTTTTCTGGACTTTTTTTCCCTCCTATGCCTCCAGGCATAGACTCTAGAGCAGGCAGAATTCTGGAACTATAGAGGGTGGGAATAGAAAAAAAACTTCCAGAGAACCTTTTCCTGGCCCAAGGAGTTCGAAGTAGGTTGAGCAGGGGTCACTGCAAGACAGAGACTCCAGGCGCATCCCTGGGTTGGCCCCTACATTTTTATTATCCAATCTCTGCTTGAGGTGAGCCTCAGTCATGAAGCTATTTGCAGCAGTTGCTGCCACACTAATACCTAAATATCTGAGAGCAAATTCTGAGAAGAACTGAGAAAAGGAGTCGCTGCTATTCAGAGCATGTGGGGGAGGAAATGCTCATTATTTTTCTCACCCCCTTTTCTCTAATAGCTTCACATGAAGGCGGAGCCAGTCACAGGAAATGCCTGACAGCCCATGTGGCTAAATCCCCAGCTTTTTAGCCAGAGGACCAGAAAAAGGGGCTGTTGAGAGTTCAGGTATATGGGGAATCGTGGTGTGAAGAGAAGCAGAGAAGGAAAACCCCTAACATGTTATAAAGTCCTAGGCTCACCCCAGAGTTAACATTTGGAAAACAGAAGACCTATTTCAGCACTAAAAAGTATAAAGACCAGATAGTTTTACAACTGAATTCTAATTTTTAAAGAACTGATATGAAAAAGAAAATAAATGTATTAAGATTGAAAAGAGAGAAAATGTGTCTTAGTAGGAAATCAAGAAATTTGACAAATTATTAGAATTAACAAGGAAGTTCAATAAAGATTCTGGATATAAAATCAATAAAAAATACCAGTTGCAGTCCTATACCCTAACAAAGAGCTGGAAAATGTAATTTCTAAAACACAGAATTTGTAACAAATGGCAACAAATGTTATTTACTTATTAATTCATGCATTCATTTATTCAAAGAATGGAATTAATAAAAGATCTATAAGACATTTATAAAGAAAGTTTTAAAACTTTTAAAAAGATAATATAAAAAACCCTTATAATTTGAAGGGCATATAATATGTGGGAAGATTCACTATGATAAAGACGTTGGTTCTTCCTCATTTAATGTATACATTCAATTCAGATTAATTCTAATCAAATCCCCTCTGGGTTTTTTCATGGTATCTAGCAATCTAATTCTAAAATATTTATGGACGAGTGAAGAGCCAAGTATAGACCACACAGATTTGAAGAATAAAGTAGAATACTTGCTTACCCGATATCGAAATTTATTATAAAGAAACTGATTTTAAAAGTATGGTAACAGTGTAGAGATAAATTAGTGAAACTAAACAAAAGTTCAAAAAACAGGCCTATACATATATGGAAACTTGACATGTTTATATGTGTCAAAGAATTGTAAATCAATTGGGGAAGAATGAACCAGTCAATAATGGTACCAAAACAAAAGGTTTGTTTCCAAACAATAATAACAACAACATTTTTATTATTACCTCAACCACACACTAAGTGGATTAATGATTTAATTGTGAAAAGCAAAACTTTAACAATTTTAAAGAACATATAGATTATTACCTCAGAGTTTGAAACAAGACAAAAATGTTAAGCAACAAACAAAAAAAATACTATATTGACCACATTAAAACCACAACTTCTACAAAGCAAAAGCCACCATCAATAAAATGAAAAGACAAGTCGCAACCAGCAGAAGATATTTGCATTGTACACAATCAACAAAAATTATTATCCAGAATAAAAGATAGCTTTTTCAAATCAATGAGCAAAAGGAGAAGCACACAATGGAAAAAGCAGATATGAATGGAAAACTCACAGGAGGGGAAATCTGAACAGAACCTCCCCAGGAGTCAGGGAAATGCAATTTAAAACTGCAATGGAATATTATTTCTGACTGATAAAAATTAAAAGAGCCAAACATACCAGATATGGAGCAACGGGGACCCTCATATAACTACTGTACTACTGGTGGGGATGTATATTTTAAAATCAATTTCTATAGCAATTTAGCAATATTTAGTAAAGTAGAAGAGGTACACCCTACAGCCTAGCAATTCTACTCTCTATAATACACCCTAAAAAAATGCTCACACTTACCAAAAAAAAAAAAAAAAAAAAAGCCATGAGCAATAATGTACTTTACAGCATTATTTGTAATAGTGAAAAATTGGGCACCACATAAACATCCTTCAATAGCTGAATCAATTTGCTGTACACCTGAAACAAACACTACATTGTTAATCAACTATGCTCCATTATAAAACAAAAATTTTTTTTAAACTATTCATAAGTTTAAAACTGCTTGCCATTCTGAGTAGTATAATGAAATCTCGAGACATCCCACTCCATCCAGCCCAGGATATGAATCATCCCTTTGTCCAGAGTCTCCTACTCTTTGTCACTTAGTAGCCATCTTGGTTATCAGATCTACTGCCTCGGTATTGATGCTTGTGCTCCACATCATTAATCATTAGAGAAATGCAAATCAAAACTGCAATGAGATATCATCTCACACCAGTCAGAATGGCCATCATCAAAAAAATCTAGAAACAATAAATGCTGGAGAGGGTGTGGAGAAAAGGGAACACTCTTGCAGTGCTAGTGGGAATGTGAATTGGTACAGCCACTATGGAGAACAGTATGGAGCTTCCTTAAAAAACTACAAATAGAACTACCATATGACCCAGCAATCCCACTACTGGGCATATACCCTGAGAAAACCATAATTCAAAAAAAGTCATGTACCAAAATGTTCATTGCAGCTCTGTTTACAATAGCCCAGAGATGGAAGCAACCTAAGTGTCCATCATTGGATGAATGGATAAAGAAGATGTTGCACATATATACAATGGAATATTACTCAGTCATAAAAAGAAACGAAATTGAGCTATTTGTAATGAGGTGGATAGACCTAGAGTCTGTCATACAGAGTGAAGTAAGTCAGAAAGAGAAAGACAAATACCATATGCTAACACATATATGTGGAATTTAAGAAAAAAAACTGTCATGAAGAACCTAGAGGTAAGACAGGAATAAAGACACAGACCTACTGGAGAACGGACTTGAGGATATTGGGAGGGGGAAGGGTAAGCTGTGACAAAGCGAGAGAGTGGCATGGACATATATACACTACCAAACCGTAAGGTAGATAGCTAGTGGGAAGCAGCCGCATAGCGCAGGGATATCAGCTCAGTGCTTTGTGACCGCCTGGAGGGGTGGCATAGGGAGGGTGGGAGGGAGGGAGACGCAAGAGGGAAGAGATATGGGAACATATGTGTATGTATAACTGATTCACTTTGTTATAAAGCAGAAAAAAAATTAAATAAATTCCAAAAAAAAACCCAAACAAACAAGAAACCCTTATTTTACGTTATAATAGCCCCAAAGCACTGGAGTAGTGATGCTGACAATTTGGATATGATGAAGAAAAGCCATAAATTGCTTCCCTTAAGTGAAAAGTGAAAGTTCTTAATAAGAAAACATCATGTGCTGAGGTTGCTAAGATCTATGGTGAGAAAGAATCTTTTATTTGTGACATTGTAAAAGAAATGTGTGCTAGTTTTGCTGTTGCATCTCAAACTGCAAAAGTTATGGCCACAGTGAATGATAAATGCTTAATTAAGATGGAAAATGAATTAATTTTATACAATAAGATATTTTGAGAAAGAGAGACCACGTTCACATAACTTTTATTATAGAATATTGGTATAATTGTTCTATTTTATCATCAATTATTATTAATCTTGTACTGTGCCTAATTTATAAATTAAAGTTTATCATAAGATGTATGTATAGGAAAAAATATAGTATAGTATATAAGGTTCGGTACTATCTGCGGTTGCATGTATCCACTGGCAGTCTGGGAACATCTGCAGCTAAGGGGGATAACTGTAGTAAGAGGGGGGAGAAAAGCCATATTAGGGGGTAGAGGTGGGGTTTTTAGGGAAGGTCTCCCCTGAAGAAAGTAACGTCCAGCCTGCAACTCAAAAATAGAATTGATGAGCAAGTGAATGGAGACACATTGAGGGCAAGTATATTCTGGGGGCAGGGTTGGTATATGCAACTCCTAGACCTTACCGAACGTAACTCTTTCACAGTGTAGTGGGAATATAGAATGTGCTGGAAGAAACGGTGAGTTAAGGCTAGAGAGTAAGCAGAACTCGTAAACTGTGTTAAAGATTTTAGACTTTATCCTGAGGGCAGCTTAAAGCTGTAAAGGATCTTAAACATGACAGTGACATAGTCATATTTTGCTTTTAGAAAATGACCCTTTCAACAGTGTTAAGATAGATTAGAGAGAACAAGATGATGAACAGTAATCCAGCAAAAAGAGGATGAGGCTGAAATGAGGAAGTAGGAGTGAGGACAGAAAAGACTGGAGATAGGTTTGGAAAATAGAATTGATTTGATAATTGATTGAATGGGTTCTGGATTGGGCATCAGCACGGGGAGTGAAATCATTCACTGAGATGAGGAATACAGAAGACAGTTTGCAGAGGAGATAATATATTCCACTTTGGGTGTGGTGGAACTATGGAAAACACATAGAGGTTCCTCAAGAAACTAAAGATAGAACTACTATATGACCAAGCAATTCCACTTCTGGGTATCTGTCTGAAGAAAATGAAAGCAGTAATTTGAAAAGATGTATGCACCCCTTTTTCATTGCAGCATTATTCACAATAGCCAAGATATGGAAATGACCTAAGCATTCGTCTATGGATTAGTGGATAAAGAAGATGTGATGCATACACACACGATGGCATACTGCTCAGCCATTTAAAAAAAATGAAATTGTGCCATTTTCAATAACATGGATGGACCTAGAGGGTATTATGCTAAATTAAATAAGTCAGACAAAGAAAGACAAATACTGTATGATTTCACTTATACGTGCAATCTAAAAAGCAAGACAAATGAATAAACAAAATAAAACAAAACTCATAGATACAAAGAATAGAATGGTGGTTGCCAGAGAGGAGGCGTGTTGGAGGGGTAAGCAAAATGGGTGAAGGGGGTCAAGAGGTACAAACTTCTAGTCAAAAAATGAATAAGTCAGGGGTATGTAATACATAGCATAGTGACTATAGTCAATAACACTATATTGCATATTTTGTAACTTTGTAAGGTGACAGAGGGTAACTAGACTTATTGCGTTGATCACTTTGCAGTACATACAAATACCAAATATATACAAATACCAAATCATGATATGGTGTACCTGAAACTAATATAATGTTATATGTCAATTACACCTCAATTAAAAGAAATAAAAATATATCAAGTATCAAAAACGATGTGTTTATAAATGTATGGCATTTATAAGTTTGTTAGATACTTAACTCGTATTTGCCAAACAATGAAAAATTTCTCTATTACAAGTACTGGAACAATGAAGACACCTACTCAAAGCAGTTCCTTTTTGTGTCGGATTTTTGCATAAAATTTAGTGTACTTTTAAAAAACTTTCCTTTCTGATTTGATTTTTGGAAAAAAACAATAGAAACAAACTTCTTTAGGGGTGTGTTTCCTGTCTGTCTCGGCCAATGGATAGTGATGCTATAGTGCTGTTATCAGCTAGTAATGCCTTGGGCATTCACCTGGATCCGTACTACCTGTGGCGAGGCCCCACAGATATTTCCACCTCTGGAGCTAATGTTGTGGCTGGACCAGCCCTTCTGGTTCTTATTATGATTGCAAGATAGAACTCAGCAACCACCACCAGGAAACTTTGAGAAAAGTTGTATTACCCACAGGTACTAGAAGACACACAACACAACCAAGGGCCACACCGTGAGATTGAGGGGAGAGAGAAAGAGGGGAGTGTGTGGACCTGGGGCTCTGCCTTTATTGGGGTACAAGGTTGGGTTGCCTAGGGTTTTGTGGGTTCATTCTTTATTGGTAAATTTAAAACATAAGAGTGAGAATTAGGGCATGCAGAGGGAAAAGTGGGGTCACTTAAGTGGTCAGTTATCTAGGTTACGCAGAGCTTTCTAAACGGGCAACTTCATGGGTGGAGGCAGCCCGGTTTCTTATCTAGTTGTTTTACTGGTAGCTGTGAAAATCTAGCTGGCAATGTTGATTCCAGAGGGATGTCTCTGGAACAGATGCCTTGACAATCAAAAGCTTCATGTCAGACATTTACCCTACTGGGTATTTGTTCAAGAGGAATTTTTTTGTGTTTAGTTTTGTTACTTGTTTGTTTGTTTCTTTATCCAAATAGTTCTCATACAATTTAGTATTAGGTAGGTGTTGCAATTGGCCTTATAAAAGTTTGAAAGACTGATGATTGTAAACATACTTTTATTGGTTTGTTGGTTGGTTGGATGGATGGGTGTTTGGGGGCTGGTACGTTGATTTTGCCTGAAATCAGTTTCTGGGTTTACGGGAATACTTTAAATGAGCCAATTTAGTGTGGAATTTAAGGGAAGAATTTCAAGAGCTAACCTAATTGAATGCTAAAAAGGGTCAGGCAAATTATTGCCTGAATGCTCTTATGTGTGAAAAGGTAACTTACCAACAAAAGCACTCCAAAAACAAAGAGATAATATTTTTAAGATAAAATTACTTTTATGGATTAATTTTCCAGTATCCCCATTGGTTTGGTGAAGCAATATACATCTCTTGTTTAATATTTCTAAACCTCGTCTTCTTGAGAATCTTCTCATTAGTTTTCCCATGGAAAGTAGTTCCAGGAAAGAGACAGAAGATTTCACTAAACCATTGGAATCTATTAGGAAAAAATATTTTTTTAAACTAAATCTCTTCATTAAGAGCAATTCCAAAGACTAAAAGTTACAGTTGTTGAAAGTCTTGCTAACCCTGCCTCTTGGACAAAGTCTTTCTTAGCATGATGGTATATCTAATGTGGTGTCTAACTTCAAAATTTATTTGATCACTGTGAAAGGAAAATAAAAGTGGAGTTAATATTGCTAAGAAAGCTTTCTAAAATAGAGCCAGGAAGCCACTGAGGAAGTGTGACTTATACACATCTTAGCCCACACGAAATCTGGAATTTGACTACTTATTTTCTTAACGCAGTCATCCAGAACCTCTGCCCAGTGTTCCGGAAACTCAAGATACTTATTGGACCTTTACCCTAACAGCCTATCTACTTATTGGATCCTTACCTTAAATAACTTATGACAGCCTATCCCTTAAGAACAAATATTTCTTTCCTGCATCAGAGTCAAGCATATTTTTTGCCAGAAAACTTTAACAACCTTATGGTTTTTGTTGTTATAAGCCCCTGACTCCTTCTCTTTGGCAGAACACTCTTCTGGTTTTACCCAAATATGTGTCTTATGAATTGCAAGTCTTAAGACCCCAAATAAAGCTCTTTGCTTTTTGCAGCCTCGCAAGATTGCAGTAATTGATTACTGTTCAACACCGTAAATAGAGTATGAAGTACCCATGTTCCATGCAGTGGAAGGGAAAAAAAAGAATGTGCATCCTGCAAACTTTTTTAGCTAAAATGGGAGCACAGAAAATATCTGGACCAGCTGTTATCTCGGCTCTGCTTGATCAAACACAGCAATTATGTGGAATTCGGGTAATGAGGCTACTGCCAGCCAATTGGTGGACATTTTGTTACATCTAGCTGTAAAAGAAAGTGGAGTTATTATACCAAATCATATTCAAGTTAGAATGTGGCATTATTTTTGCTAATTTAATAAATTATTTTAGTCTTTTAGTCTTCCATGATCTTTTTTTTTTTTTTTTTGGCTCCCGTGATCTTAATTCTGAGCTACTGTCTACCTTATAAGGATGGCTCGGAAGTTGTATCTGCACATACAGGGGACAGAATGCTTTCATCTTTGAAATCTCTATGAAAACAGATAAGACCCAAGAAATGATGTTCAGCTGACTCCCACTGTCAGTGATAGGTTGAAAACTGTCATCTTCAACCCTGTAATTTTACCATTTATATTTCACTTGTCAGCATCTGTCAGTGAATATTTCCTTCTCAAGCCAGAGGGATGAAAAACAAAATTCCTTTTAAGAATAAATTGCCCCGGTATTCAGCATCATCACCACAGTAATGTTTGGTTTCTATTTGTCTCTGGTATTTTCATCCTACCATTTAGCTAAAATGTTGGCACCTCTGCACTGTGTAGATGAAGCAATTCCCTAAAGAATTCAGGCAAAAGTTCATTTTTGTTTGATTTCATCAGATGCATGCTTTGGGCTATGGATTTTGAGGGTATTACCACAAAACCATTTTCTAAACCATCCCATGCTCTGTTTAAATGTGCTTTAAATGTTATATTTCATGGAAGTTTAAGACCTCTTGAGGAAAGGGAACAATCAAAGCAGTCTAATTCTATACCATTTGATCAAGGGATTAATTACTTGTATTTAAAATTCTCGATAATTGAATGGAAAGGAAAACTTGCAGCCATTTAGAAGTCAACTGGCAGGGAAACCACAGACGGGGAATTTGCAGTGTCAAAGGTTTCATGAGCAGAAACAGCTGCAATGCCTTTTTAACAGCAGAGCTGAATAATACCAGAAAAGTCTCATTCTATGCAATGTGAGGTATTATTCCAAAATTCTGAAATATATTTTATGGTTTGAATATTTGTGCAGAACCACTAATAGTACATTAAATGAATGGAGCCTTAGAAATAACAACATGAATTGTATAATAAAATAGTAATTTCTAATGCTTATATATTATAATTTTTAGGTGCTATTGTAAGATATATATATATAAGATATACATATATATGGGCTTATTTAATTTCCACAACACTCTTATAAAGCAGTTACTAGTATTACATCAGTTTCTTTTCTTTTTCAAGTTGAAGTGTAATGTACATAAAGACAAATGAGTTTAGACAGATGCGTACAAATGCAGAACAGTCTGTCATCCCCAAAAGTTCCCTTATGCCCTTTCTTAAAAAGTTCTCTTTCCTGAACCATCTCCAAAGGCAACCACTGTTCTGATTTCTATCACCATTCTTTAGTTAACCCTGTTCTAGAACTACTTATAAATGGAATCATACAATATGTGTTCTTTTGTGTCTGGCTTCTTTTGCTCAGAATAATATTTTTGAGATTCATCCATTTAGTAGCATATATAAATAGTGAATTGTTGTGTGAATATACCACAATTTGTTCCCATTTACTTATTGATAGACATTTGTGTTATTTCCAGTTTTGAGCTACTATGAATAAAGCTGCTGTGAATACTCTTATACAAGTCTTTTGGTGAATATATGATTTCAACTTTCTTGCACTGAAATTAGAATTGTCAAGCTGTAGGTTATGTGTTTGTTTCATTTTATAGGAACTGCCAGACATTTTCCCAAAGTGACTGTATCATTTAACATTCCCACCAATATTGTATTTTGCAGTTGTCCCACATCCTCACCAATATTTGATATTGTTACCCTTTTAAAATTCATCCATGCTTATGGGTATGCAGTGATATCACATTTTGCTTTTAATTTTT
This sequence comes from Pseudorca crassidens, assembly GCF_039906515.1. Classification (NCBI taxonomy): domain Eukaryota; kingdom Metazoa; phylum Chordata; class Mammalia; order Artiodactyla; family Delphinidae; genus Pseudorca; species Pseudorca crassidens. Next base: position 50,877,803 of record NC_090298.1, read on the forward strand.
ATTTCCTGATAAATAATGATATGGAGCATATTTTCATTTGCTTACTGACCATTTGTAATCATCCATTGTGAAGTCCCTGTTTGCCTATTTTTAGTTGAGGCTGTTTGTATTATTATTATTAAATTGTAGGAATTATTTTATGTTGTGGATACAAGCCCTTTGTCAGTGGTACGTAATGTAAATAATTTCTTCCTGTGTGTGGTTTAGCTATTCACTATCTTAATGGAGTATTTTAATGAGTAGAAGTTTTAAATTTTGATGAGGCCTAATTTGTCATTTTTTTTCTTTTAGGGTGAATGTGGTTTTCTGTATAAGAAAACTTCTCCTACATCAAGGTAAGGAAGATATTCTCCTATGTTTTTTTCCAGAAACTTTATAAATTTAACTTTTATGTTTTGGTTTATGATTCATCTTGACTTATTTTTTTTTTTAGTATGCTGTCTGGTAGGTGTCAAAGTTTATTTTTAAATAGAGATTCAGTGGCTCTATTGTCATTTAGCCAAAAAAAAAAAAAATGACCTTCCTTTCCTCTACTGCTTTCATGTCTTTGTCTAAAACTGACAGTTTAGCTGTGGTATAGGTCTATTTCAAGATTTTCTATTCTATTCATTGATCTATCTGTCTATCTTTAACCATGTTGACATTTTTATTTCAGGACTTTAACGATGTAGTTCCAAGTGTCTTCTGGCTTGCATTATTTCTGATGAAAAGTACAGATCATTCTTGTTGTTCCCATATATATACAAATTATCTGGGCTTCCCTGGTGGCACAGTGGTTGAGAGTCTGCCTGCTGATGCAGGGGACACGGGTTCATGCCCCGGTCCGGGAAGATCCCACATGCCGCAGAGTGGCTGGGCCCGTGAGCCATGGCCACTGAGCCTGCGCGTCCGGAGCCTGTGCTCCGCAACGGGAGAGGCCACAACAGTGAGAGGCCCACGTACCGCAAAAAAAAAAAAATCTTTTTTTCTAGTTTTATGTGCTTTTTTTAAGATTTTACCCTTTATCTTTGAATTTTGCCAATTTGACTATAATATGCCTACCTGTGGTTTCCTTATGTTTAACTTTCTTGGGATTTGTTAAATGTCTTGGATCTGTGGATTGATAATTTTTATCAGATTTGGAGAATTTTGATCATTATATTTTTCAAATTTTTTTTCAGCTTCACTCTCTCTCCTGATCCTCTCTTTCTGGGACTCAAATTTCATATATGTAAGACCACCTAGTATTGTCCCAAAAGTCACTGAGTCTCTTTTCATTTTTTTGTCTTTTTTGTTTTGTTTTGTTCTATGCTTCACTTTGAATAGCTTCTATGAAACTCTCTGCAAGTTTCCTGATCCTTTCCTGTGTAGTGTCTAATGTACCATTAAAAGTACATTCAGGGGCTTCCCTGGTGGTGCAGTGGTTGACAGCCCACCTGCCGATGCAGGGGACATGTGTTTGTGCCCCGGTCTGGGAAGATCCCACATGCCATGGAGCGCCTAGGCCCATGAGCCATGGCCGCTGAGCCTCCACATCCAGAGCCTGTGCTCCGCAACGGGAGAGGCCACAGCAGTGAGAGGCCCACGTACCGCAAAAAAAAAAAAAAAAAAAGTACATTCAGGAAAATTTTCATTTCAGACATTATATTTTTTTCTTTCAGTAATGTCTATTTGGTTTATTTTATAGTTTTCATTTCTCTGATGAGGTTCCCTATATTAATATTATAACCATATTTTCTTTTAAATCCTCAGACATATTTTAATAGCAGTTTTAAAGTCCTTGTATACTATTTTCAACATATGTATCATCTCTGGATCTATCTCTATTGATGGTTTACTCTTCTGGTTATAGATTACATATCCTTGATTTTTATTGTGTGCCAAACATTTTGAACGATACGTTTTTTAGAGCTTGAATTTGTCTTACTTTACATAGTGTTGAGATTTATTGTCATGCAGTTAATATACAGATGGACCAACTTGATGCCTTTGAAACTTTTTTTTAGTCTTTGTAAGAACATCTAGAGTACCCCTTACTGTAAGACTAGATTAACCCTACTCCTAAGGTGTGGCTTTTCTGTGATATCAATGGAATTTCCAAGGTTTTCAGTGAAGTCTCTACACTAATTCCAATCCCAGTGTATCCCAGAACAATGCAATATCTGGAATCAACATTCAGTTCACAGTCCTCCAATAGTTGCTTTTTTTTCCAGGTCTTGCTCTGGTCTTACACATATGAATATTCAGTCAAATATTCAAGGAGATCCATATGCAGATTTATGTATCTTATTGTCTGCATAGCTCCTTCTAATCTTCTGCCCTACAAATTCTACTCACCTCAGCACTCCCAAATCCTGTCTCCATTTCTTTTGCACAGCTAAACTGTTGGTTTCTGTTGAGTTCCGCTTATGAATACCACAGTTTAGAAAGTGCCCCTAAGCAGCAAGCTGTATTTTCCTCCACTGAAGGACCACAGCTTCTACTATCTGTTTTCCAATAACCCAAAACAGATGCTTCATGAGTATTACAGTTGTCTATTGCAAGAGAATTTGTCTAATACTCATTTTAAGTCATATTGAAAATTAGAAGTCTTTTTACTTCATATTTTAAAGTTGAATAAACTGAGACAAAGAGAGGTTAAGTAATTTGTCAAAGCTCCCACAGGTCAGCAGAACTGGATCTGATTCATTATATCTGGTTCTGGAGTGTGTGATCTAATGGAGAGCCTGGCAATAGTGTTTTGGGATTTTTTTTTCATGACCTCGATTTCCTGAAGTTACAAATGAAAAAAAAAATTAGTGTAATGTGGTAGGACATGGGTAGGTATACTGCATGCCTAGTGACTAAGAACATGATGTTATATAACCATGGTGATAGCAAGCAATAATTTATTTTAGTCTTTTCCCCAGCCATAAAGTAAAAAAGCGACAACACACAGTTTCTTTGCTATTCTGACCTTGTGGATCGCTCAGTCCATTTATCCTACTATGAGTATTGAACATCAGAGTCAACTCCACGAAAAACCAGACATGCTGGGAGCAGCTGCATCAACTCAATCATTTGTATCCTTAATGTCATTTATCCAGTTTACTGGTCCAGAAATAAACCATAGTGAAAGCAACTTCAGGCAAGCTGATATTGTCAGTTTTGTCAGTCTTTTATCCTGGACCAGTCCTTTGTGGTTTTGTCTAGTATATTTAGGCTCAAAATTGTATCGTCAAATCCTTTTGTAATCAATTTCTCCATAAACATCAAATTAATTAGAATTCTAGAACTTAACACAGCCTTAGAGATACTTTCCACAATACTACCAGGCTCATCAAAATTTCTAGTTGCACTACTCACAATAACATTTATGTTCCTCTTAATGAAACACCACAGATAAAACAGGACGAAGTTTCCCTACAATGGGAAATTTAGATTTTTACTTTGGCATTACGTTTTTAGATTCTGTGAACTCAGAGTTTTATTGCTAAATTGAAAGTCCTTTCCTTGATTTACTAGTTATAAATCAATATATATTTGAAGGAGATATTATGTGTCCCAGAAACTACCCTCAGAAAGCAGAAAAATACTTCCACATAGTCATTAAGATAGCCCGGGACGACATGCACTACTTCAGTCCTTCCTCAAGGGAAACAAAATAAACAAACTTGGTGTAATCCCAACTGTGAACAGATATTATTCCTACCTTTATGGAAGTAACTGCAGAAAGATTATGATTATAAACTCACAAAGGACAAAAATTTTGTTACTTTCAACAATATTTATGACATGTCTATTGGAGATACAAGATTGTGCTCACTTCATTCATTAGCTCTTATGAAAGGAGGCAATATGTAATGCTTCGAAGCTAAATAGTGAAAAACCTTTGACAAGCGCATAAACCTACTGGAAGGTAGGTTTATGCCCTTGACAAAGGGTGTAAGGAACTCATTCTTCAGGTATAAGGAGCTAAAGCTTTAAGTGTGATTAAATATGAGGCATGTAGAAGTGTCTGCCTTCCCATAGCCTTCTTCTCTGGGAGCTGCCTGGTAGAAGTTACAGACCACTGCAGCCAAGTTTGTACTATGTGACTTCAACATCACAGCTCATTGAACTAGGAGTGTGCATCAGACTTTAAGTATCCAATCCTCTAACCAGCTAGTAATCAATCATATTCTCTACACTTATTTTAAACTAAGAAGTGGTATGGGAAATAAAGCAATATGTGCAATTAAAGTCAATATTCATAGAGGCTCGCCTGAGGTAGCCATTTTTAGCTATATGCCTGCTGACAACTAAGCAGAGAAAGGAGATCTGCAGTGAGAAGCAAAAAGGGAGGAGTAAGCACTGAAACACAAGCAGAAGCAAAAAACCAAAACTCTATAAAAGGTAGATGAAAAAGCCATGGTTTCCAGTTTCCCCTTTCCTGGTTTCACACACCTACAAGTACTTCAGTTTTTATACCCTTGAGGTTGCCTGTGCAATCCTTACAATTAATCTCTCTTAACTGGAACTAGCTTGAATACCTTTGCAATAAATATTTCCTGACTACGATGTTCAACCACCTAGGTTTGATTGTCTTTTAAAAAAAATCAGAACAAAGTGGCCTACGTTTTTAAAGTTTCTTTGGAAAGAGTTATCCCCAAAAGCAAAGAGGTGGCCCATCCACGTACCTAGGTAAGCTCTCTGGTCCCTTCCAAAATAAATGAGCCAACATAATTAATCATGTGCAAGCAATAAGCAGCTATTTTGCATTACTTTGCTGATTGAGAAATCAGGGCCAAGAGACTGATAATACAAGCAGCTATTGATGCTTGAGAATCAGCATGATCAAATCAGACTCAATAAAGTAAAATGGAGATGGAGTCTGCTATTTGGTTTTTAGGAATCACATATTAGCTTTTTATTCTGTCAGGCTAAGAGCTCTATTAAAATAGCAATAGTTCAGTTCTTCTGTCTTCTATTCCTGTCGTGACATGTACATAATCTTCACTGACAGGGCTTTCTATGTTTACTCAAGTGACTTCATTAGGCTTAGATATTGTCAAGTGTTGATGTACCAAAACAGAATTTTAAATAATTTATTTCCTTTACTTATTGCATTTTCAAGCATTAGAAACAATCAGTGTAAGTGCCTATATGCACCAACGAGACCTCTCCTGAGACTACCACTTTAACTGGTTCTAAATCTAATACCTAGTGTTTGCCCAGCATTTTAAAGTTTTCCAAGCACTATCCCATGTGGGATAGTTTTGTTCTCTGTAGGAAAGGAAGATAGTTTTATTCCTATTTTTCAGAAGAGATGATGAAGGCCAGGGAAGTCCAGTGTCTTAGTTATCTCTGGGCTACAGTAACAAAGTACCACAACTTTTATGGTCTAAACAATACAAATTTATTATTTTACATTTCTGTAGGTCACAAGTCCAACATGGTCTCACCAAGCTAAAATCAAAGTGCTGCCAGAGTTGCATTCCTTTCTGGAGGGTCAAAGGTAAGTAGCTCTGTTTTAAAATTCTAGGGTTCTGCCTGGCAACTCTCCCACTGAGACTTTTCTAGTGGCCTCTTTTTCTACCATCACACATAGGACTCAAGTGGCAGGGCTGCTTGTACTGCAGCCTAGATCTGCTACAGTCTTATCTTGTTTTTGACCCCCTCAAAATTAGCAGACATTCACTTCACCCCAAAAATGATCATAGCAGTATCCCCAAGTGCCACCCTCAAACACCAAAGAGGATTACCAAACATTTCGCTTCTCTCTTAATGGTAGGAGGTACAGGGTGCAACATCTTGTCCTTTACTTTACTTACTGAGAGGATGTCCAGCATACTTCCACTTACCAGGCCCCTGACATCTTCACCAGTGTGGCAGACCCCTGAATTTTTGTGGCATTTCTCTCTTCCCCCCTGGCATGCATATGTTTTATGAAGGCATTCTGAGGACTTAGAGCTTGTTGATGATCAGGTCTGTTTAAAGTATTGCCGTCAATATATTGAATGAAAGTAGTGTTCCACGGCATGTCCGAACTGCCCAGTTCCCTTCAGATTATATTGTACAGAGGGTGGGAGAGTTCACATTTACCTGGAAACAGACTGTGGTGTACACTGTTGGCTGTTCAGTGTGAAGATGCATCACTTCTTATTCTTCCTGGTGGGTATGGAAAGAATGCATTCACAAGATCAATAGCTACAAACTATGTACTTCAACTGGGGCCACTACTTGGTTAGGTGTGTAATAATCCACTGATATATGTCACAATCCATCCAGTTTTTGCAAGTGTCAAGCCAATAATTTAAATGGAGATTTGATTGTGATCACCATTCTTGCATCATTTTAGACTTTGAGTATAGTGCTGATCTCTGTAATTTCATTTTCCCTGGAATGAATTGTAATTTGACTCACTATGTTGTCAGGGTAGGGTGGGGACAGCTTCAGGGCTTCTACTTGGCCTCTCCTGGTACAATAGCTTGGATTTAATGGGCCAAAGAACACATGTGAATGTTCCATTATGAATATACATTTAGGAACCAGAGACAGGGCCACCAGGTGGGTCCATGTCTAACAGACACCCTGTGAGTTAGATATGGGTTAGAGCTCCATTTATTATTGGGCCCTCATAGGTCCTTATTCTAAAAGGAGGTCAATGATGACACTTTGTGTTCCCTTGTGTCAATGTTAATTCGGTCCCTGTATCCAACAGCCTTCAAAAGGTGTGGGTATTCTCTTTGCCCTGGTTTATTTTTACCCTGTAAATTGTTGCAAGTGTCCTTTGGCAGAGGATCAGGAGAATCAAATGTCTACATTACTGTACACTCTTGCCATAATGCTGTGGAGTCCTTCCTCATGGGGACGAATCCTCTTCTTTAGTTGATGGATTCTGGGAGCAGGAATGGTTTCAGACACTGAAGCTGGCTAAGGAGTCATGACTTGACATTGCACAGCCGTCCTCAGCCTTCTACTCACCCAATCTTAATTTCTTCCGGGGATGTTCTATGGTCTCAAGTAGAGTCTAGCCTTGGCCTGACCCATGCAGCTGTGGAGGCTCTAGAGCAATGTAACCCAATAGGAATATAATATGAGCCACATGTATAGAAATAAACAGGTGAAATTATTATTATTTTTTTTTTAAAGAAGATGTTGGGGATAGAAGTTTATTAATTTACTTATTTATTTTTGCTGTGTTGGGTCTTCATTTCTGTGCGAGGGCTTTCTCTAGTTGTGGCAAGCGGGGGCCACTGTTCATCGTGGTGCGCGGGCCTCTCACTATCGCGGCCTCTCTTGTTGCGGAGCATAGGCTCCAGACGCGCAGGCTCAGTAGTTGTGGCTCACGGGCCTAGTTGCTCTGTGGCATGTGGGATCCTCCCAGACCAGGGCTCGAATCCGTGTCCCCTGCATTGGCAGGCAGATTCTCAATCACTGCGCCACCAGGGAAGCCCCCTGTGAAATTATTTTTAATATATTTTATTTAACCCAAAATATATGAGGGGGAGGTAGGTGTGAAACTTCCTAGATGTGTCTGGGAGAGGTGGCTCTCACCAGTCAAAGGCAATTATCTGAAGAAGGTCACAGCTATAAAAGCCATTATCCACAGCACGTGTAGCTATTAGGGAACGAGTTCATTGGCTGGAAAAGGGAATCTGGCTGGGCACCCCACAGTATCTACCGCACTACGTTAGCTAAAATCATTTCTGTTACTTGTATCCAAAAGCTTAACTTGTGACAGAATATCCGAAGTGTGACTCTTTATCCCATGCCCTTATTTTTAAGAAGTTTTTTTTTAATATGAGCTACTCCCCAAAGCTGCAAGTGCTGGACAGTTCAAAATAAAGAAGGAAACAAGGCAAACCTAATATATCCAACTGGGTAAGACTGCCAAGTAAAAACAAAGCCTTAAGTTATAGCAGGGGCTTTCAGAACCTGCTCCCAGCAGCACCTGGGAACTCATCAGAAATGCAAATTCAGAAACTCTTGGGTGGTGGGGGGCAGAAATTCCTGGGATAACCAGCCCTCCCAGTGATTCTGATGTACCCTCTAGACTGAGAACCATGGAGTTAAATGCATGCTCCCTTTAGGAAGGCAACCTCAGCCCTAGCACAGCAAAGGGAGACTCATTAAATACCCAAGTTCCTGACCCCTTTAAAGAAAGCAGACCAGCTGCCTAGATGAACAACGCAAATGCTGTGTGCACTTTCCATGAGAGACCTGGGAAGGGGAAAAGGCCTTCATATTTGATGCATTCATAATTAAGATAGCACAACTTACTGCTTCTATACGGCAGAGTGCTTGAGGCTAGTGCTCTATTTTCAGAGTTTATAGAACAGGAATTCTGAATTTTACCTGATGTATTTCTGTGGGAACGTGCAGCCCAGTATGACACCTGCTGGTGCAACAGACCTAACACAATGTGACAGAGAAACTAAAACAACAGCCAAACAGCCATACCTAACCCCTCTGCCAAGCTGCCCTAGATTTGCTGAAATTCAGAGCCTAGTAAATCTTGGGAGTTCACAAAGTGCTGATTAGTATCCTCCCTGGGCATGCAAGCCTCCCAGCCAAGTTGCAAAAAACAAACTAGTAATCAGGAGATAAAATAACTTCAATTAGAGGAGAGACACAGAAAAGTCATCAAAAAAAAGCCAAGGGACCAAATGCGCTGAAGATTGTCCCTAACTTCAAATAAAGAATTTTTTAGTTTAGTTGGTAGTTTTAGTCACTTTAAGACTAATCACCATACCTTATTTATAAAAATAGGACAGAATCATTACAGTGTTTAGGTATCACATTTAATTAATATAATGCAAATTCCTGTTCTCACAGTTACTATCCATTACTATTTTGCTCCCATTCTAACCCATTGTGAGACTCTGCAAAAATTTGCATATATTTCTACTCTAAATATTTACTAAAGTATTAATTAGGCAATGCAATATTAAAATACACTTTTCCATGTATAATAGCTCTGTTATCCATCATGATGACCCTTTCAGTACAATGGTTCACTGAGCACTGATAGATAAAGCTTGTCCCACACACCGCAAACTGTTGAACAATTTTCTAGGGAACTAGAATATTCTAAAATGTATAACATTTAAAAGCTGTAATGAATAAGGCAGATGTGTATGTATGTGTATATGTGTGTGAGAGAGCATTTTAGGTACCAGTTGTATTACTAGATTATGATCATGACCATTTCCTGTGATTGTACTGTTCATATGTGGTGGTGCCTATTAGCAGAGATTACATTAGGATAGATCAGAATCCTTTTACCTCCATTTACCAGTTGCATGGCTCTGAGCAAGCCATTTAACTTCTTTGTGCCTCAGTTTTCTCCTCTGTGAAATAGGGATAATAATAGTATCCACCCATGTAACACAGTTTGAACAATATCTTACACAGGATAAGCACTCTGTATAAATGTTGGATACTATTATTAATAAAATGCCAGAACATACAATTCACTCTATATTTTTTCTATAGAGAAGTATAGGCAAATCTGAAACCAATTATTTTATAGCCTCTCAAGATATCGTTTTGGAGAAGATGGGAAACTAAGGCTAAATGACAGTTCAGTGAAGTGAAATCACTTAAGAACCAAATCATAAATATTTTGGTTAGTGCACTGATGTTAGTAATCAGGGAAATGTCTACTGCAATTTTCAGAATTCTCTATCCACCCCTGGCCTGTCCAATATATTGTCAATGAACTGAATAAAGATGGAAGAGCATACTTATCAAATTTTCAAGTAAAACTGAAAGAGTCTATAATACAATGTCTATGACAGAATCAATAATAACAATAATAGAAGGAGTTACATCTATTGAACATACTGTGAGGGGCAATTTACATGCATTACCTGTAACCCACAGGACAATCTTACAAGTTTGGGATTATAGCTCCCATAGCAGGACATTTGTGGTTACCTACCTTTCCTTTCTTAATAACAAAGCCCTGAGGGAAACTACCTGCCCTGTATGGGCCCCAGCCTCAACTCCAGTCCCCGGGGTATATAATGTTTGTCTAAGCCAGTAGTTCTTTAACTGTGGTCTCAACCAACAACATCAGTGTCATCTAGGAACTTATTAGAAAAAGAAATTGTTGGGTACCACATCAGACCTACTGAATCAGCAACTGTAGGGACGGAGCCAAGAAATCTGTGTTTTAACAAGCCCTACAGGTGATTCTGATACATAACTAGTTTGAGACCAATGGTCTAAGCCAATCTGATTATCTCACAGCCCTTCCCAGGGACTGATTTAAAGGTGTCATATGATAGACTCCTGGACAATGAGATGTGAGAGGAAATCTGAGGGGCTTCTAGGAAACGTTTACTTCTTTCTTTAAAAGAACCTTTTGGGAAGGAGTCCCTCTTTTGCTGGTGGACATTTCCATGTCTGTCTGTGATGCATGGTGCTGTGGCAGCGATTTTGAAGCCATGAAGGGAACTAGCCTGAGTAGAACACACTGAATGTAGCAAGATGGGAAGATGGAAGGAGCCTGGATCTTGATGGAAGGAGCCTGGATCTCAGCCACCAAATTTACCAAAACTAAAATTGTCTTACCTCCAGACTTATTATTATTTTAATATACCCTCTTTAATTAGCCATTTTAATTGGGGGTTTCTAATATCTACAATCAAAAGCATCCTAAGAAATACCACACAGTTTTACAGTAAAGCAAACTGAATCTCCGAGAGACTGAGTTACTTTCTCAAGCTCAAAATCCAAAAGTTTCAATAGACCAGACAAGTGGATATATGTCTGTGTAGTTTGGGAAAGGGCTGGAAGTAAATGTGAAGAGGCAGAGAGGTGCGGCATAGCCTAATATAAGTTTGTTTGAAAAATCCCTAAGAAATTCAGATGTTATGTAAGCCAATAGGATGGCAAGTTACAAAAAAGGAATAAAGATGTTTAAGGCAATCTAGGTCTCAGTCAGTGAAAATTGACAAGGCTGGGGTGCATAAACAAGGAAAGAAAATGTTAGACTGTATTCTACACTAGCACATTTTATTCTCATCTAAAGGACTGTGTCCAGTTCTAGGTACCCCAATTTTCATGGAAACAATTGAGAGCACATAGAGCATAGTATGACTCAGAGATGTAAAGGTCTGAGAATGAAGCCATAGCATTTTAGCTAAGAAAAGATAAGACTCAAAAAAATATAATTGTATTATTCAAAACTCTTTAGGAGCAATTAAGAGAAACTCAACTCAAACTGACTTATGTACAATTTTTTGGTTCATGTATCTAAAAGTTCAAGAAGTAACATAGCATAAGGTGTGGGCTGGCTCCAGGTGCTCTGACAATGTATGTGGTCAGGGATTTATTTTTTTTCTCAAGACTCTGTTTTCTTGGGTCACCCTCATTCTCAGGCAGGCTCTCTCCCCATACCCCAAGCTCATATTCTAGCATCTTAGCAATTCTGTAAGATGGAGAGCTTCTCTCCTCCAGTATTTTCCATAAAAGTCCCAGTATAACATTCTACTGAACCAGTTTGTGTGACTAGCCTAGGACTGAAATAATCACTGTGGCCAGGGGAATGGAATATGCTAAATGAGAGGATCTCTATTATGAACACATCCTAAAGGGTGGGGAAAAGAAAGCTTTCATTCCATGGTAAACCCATCACTGGAGAATAGGATGAAGATAATTTCCCACTGGAAAATTGATTATTATGAGAAGAAAGGAAAATGGATCCTGAGCAGGCAAAAATAGAGATGACCACTTCAATAACACCTGTCTTCAAATATTTGAATGTCTGACAAATAAATAGACTCAGCTTATTTTGTAAAGTCTGACTTGATATAACAAGAACGAATGCTTAGAAGTTACTGGGAAGCATATTTCTAATCTGCACAAGAAAGGATTTTATAATCATTACAGCTCTCAACAATGAATAGGCTGCACCAGAAAGCAAGGACGTTTGTCGTGAGAAATTTCCAGGCCAAGGTCAGATGGCCACCTTTGAATGATATAATACAGGATATTTCCTGAATTGGTAGGAAGAAGTAGTAGATGAAATCTAAGGCCCTTTCCAACTCTAAATCTATAATATACTCTATAAGCATTCTTGTTGAAAATCATCTATTGCTGTTGTTGTTCCTATAAATGACTCCTCTAAACTGTACTAGTAATTCTGGAAAGCCTCTGTCTGGCTTATAAACAGACTGGATGATGAATTTTTGACCAACCCTTCTGTTGTTATGGTAACTAAAGCAAGGGGCATAGCAAAAAGGATTGGCTGGTGATTAGAAAGTTCTTAAATTGCAATAGCTGCAAATGAGGAGAGAATTCGTAGTATGTAATAATAATACCAGAGAGAAGTGTGGTTGACCCATCACTTGGAGAGTAAAAATCAAGATGAGATATCCAACCACAAAAATTGACAGAAATGTCAAACATAAATACTAACCTAAACATAAGAAAGGAAGATTAAAGAACGATGAATAGATACTGGTACAAGATTTGGTTAGGGGCCGTAAAGGGGAGTTGATTTGAATCAGTAAGCATGATATATTTTAACCTAATGATTCATAAACAGCATTTATTTCCAACTAACTGCATATTTAAATGAGTTGTATGTAACAGCAGGAATGATTCGAAAATACAAGTGTGGTGGCTTGGATGATGCTGCATAAACAGAGGTTGACTCCTTCCCATGTGCACAATCTCCCTATCCAGCTCGGGATGGGGGTGGGGAGGGTGATCACTCTGCCTCAATCAAACTCACATATTGACCAAGACAAGATACAGTGAGCTCTAATCAATTGTCTAAATGGTTCAAAAGTCATCTGGATGAGAGAAAAAATAATTTTTAATTTAATGAAAACTGAAATTAAGCTTATTTCAATATAATTTGTTTATATCCTCTCCTTTAAACCTTTTCCCTATGCTTAACTGTTTTCTGAACACAAAATAAGGAACTGGAGTAGATTTAAAACTCTTTTATGACTGGGAAAAGAGATCTCTGAACTTTGTAAAATTATACACAAAATTGATGTCTACTTGCTTTTGCTCAGGGAAGATGTTCCAGAGTTCCCACCAGATTTTTAAAAGGAACTGTGACCCACCATAAGCCCTAAGTGAATCCCTCTGACACAAGATTAGCTTCAGAAATATACACCCTGAATCCTATGAGAACTACAATATTTCTGTAACAGATATGAGAAAAAGGAAAAGATAATTGAAGCTAGTTGCTACCATGAACTCCAGGAGCAGTGCATGGATTATAACAGGAAGTTTTCATATACTTCCAGCTGTCATAGACAAATTAGAGCAACCTTCCCTGTTAGGCTCAGAAGATAGAGAAAGCTTAAATTGTTACTGGACCAGTACTCACCATTAGGGGACACTCCAGGTATCCTTAAGTTTGAAGACACATTTCGGAACTAACTCAAGAAGGCACAGAGGAAAGTAAATGTATTTTTACTACGCAAATTAATAAGAATAATGCGGCATATACCTCTGAGTCAGCATTTTTCTATAGATTTATTCAGCCTGTGGGATTTCAGAAGAGCAGGTAGATACACTGTAATTAGAGGCAGGATTACCTACAATACTGGAAATAAGAAACCATAAAAAATGATAGATTCTGAAATTTTATAGACTTCCTGCTAAGTTCTCCAAAGCTGAACTTAGAGAATGGCTAAGTTCATTCCCAGAATGACTGGGAATGAAAATAAATCTTTGTGTCACTAAGCAAGATATTAAAAATATCACAGAAAAAAGTTGTTGTTCCTCATGCATGTGGATACTTAGCCCATGTGCCTCTGAAAATAAGGCATCCATTTCTCCATGGCACAGCAACACAGATGCCCTTTCAAAACAGTAAACTGTGAACAGAAATTTCTTGTATGTTATGAGACTACCTTCACCAAAACGTTTTCCAGTGAATTATAGAATGTAAGTTGCCAATATGCCTTCAGCCATGACTGAATTTAATCATATTCTAGGTGTATATCTTTTGCTGAAATCCTAAGCTCTAGTCCTCCATTAACAAGTCCTTTTCTTTTTCTCTGTGACCATTTTTGTTCTCCTCTTACTCCCCAAGCCCTAAAGTTCTGACATTCTGCACCTGCTTGGAGATCTTGCCTCCCCACAATGCACCAGCCAACGATCGCCACTGCTACCTGTGGGCCTTCATTCCCTAAGTGGGTGAGACTGTGCTTTCTCTCGCTTTCCACTCTAAGACTACTATACTTATTCCCAGGCCAGACTTCCCAGGTATAATGGGAAATCTGCCTGTCTCCATGCCAGACCCTCTCTGTAGTAACTCAGTAACTGTCTAACATTGCATTCTCTGGACTAATATTTCCAACTACTTTCATTTTGATTATTCTTTCTTTCTACTTTTACCAAAACATCCATCCTAAAATGTCTATCTCTTTTTGCTTCTCTATATTTTCTTCCTTTTTCTATCCTCATTTTATAGTATAGATAGTGGTATATTTGAGTACCGGGATAGTAAAAATACCAGTATAAGAATATCAAGTAACTTCTTGAAATATTTTTCTATGCTTTGCCATAGACCATTTTTAGTGGTGATTCTAGGACCGTGCAGTCCTATTTGAACAAGACAAATTCTCTTTGGATGTAATGTTTATCCACAGACCTCTGATGAGGTCTGGTTTCTGTCTACTCAGGTGATGTTTCACGCCTCTTCTCAGATTTATAGCTGGAGGGCAGAATGAAGTACACTCCTCCCAGATGAGCTCTTAGCTTCTTACAGGCTTTTCCTTAGTTCACCTCTGCTCTCCTGAAGCAGCATCATTGCCTATCCTCACTGCCTCAGACTGGGTTACTCTGAACCTCAACTCCAAGTTGAGCCCCTCCTGCCTCAACTCTCACCCAAAGTATTCTACTTAGTATTACACTGCCCAAGCGCTATGCACCAACACCACGAGTTTTTAACCACTTCCCTTCCCAGATTCTTGGCCAGTCATTTTCTGGTGGGAATATCTTTGACAGGAGGAGTAACTTGGTAGGGAGAAATAGTATTTGAAGGTTGAGGGCGGGACAAAGTGGAAGGCAATTCAGCACCTTTAGGGTAGAGAGACAGCTGAGTGATTCAGATCCTGGGGCTCTAGGTCCAGGAACACAATAGCAATGGTAGGAAGTAGGAAGGGTCTTACTACTTTTTTTTTTTTTTTTTTTTTTCGGTACGCGGGCCTCTCACTGCTGTGGCCTCTCCCGCTGCGGAGCACAGGCTCGGGATGCGGAGGCTCAGCGGCCACGGCTCACGGGCACAGCCGCCCCGCGGCCCATGGGATCCTCCCGGACCGGGGCACGAACGCGCATCCCCTACATCGGCAGGCGGACCCCCAACCACTGCGCCACCAGGGAAGCCCCTTACTACTTATTTTTTTAGGGGTACTCTATTTCATAAATCAGAGCCCAGGTAGGCCATGAAAAGAATTCCTAATACTACACCACTCATTGGTCTCAGTTCTTGGAGGGGATGTGAGTTTACCCTTTTTTTCTTGTTTCTTTCTTTTAGTGGAAAGTTGGAAAGAATGGAGAGTGGCTGTAATTGAGGCTGCTAGACAGAATGCTATATTAAATGAGGAGTCTTTCCTTAAGTGCTTATCTTCTCCAAGTGCCTTTGAATTTTAATCCTTTTTACTCAGGCACAAATAATTTTTTCTGAATTTGGTGTTATTCATGAGCCTGATTACTATGCATAGCAGATCGTATTTTCCAAAGATGGCCACAAAATACCTCACATCTCCCAGGCTCTTCTGCAATGTGACTTTGACATTCCCTCATCAAGAAGAAGAGTTGATTTCTCCACCCCCTTGAATCTCGACTGATAATAAAATATAGCAGAATGACACTGTTAAGGCATAGCCTTTCCTGGCCTGGCACTTCCTCTTCCTGTTTCTGGAAAACTTTCTCTTGGGATGTTCACTCTGAGAACCTAGCTGCCATCCTATGAGAAACCCAAGCCACAAGGAAAAACTACATGTAGGTGCCCCGGGGGACAACCTAGGATCAACTGTCACGATGAGAGTGAGTCATCTGAAATATCCAGTCCAGTGGAACTTTCAGATCATGATGCCCTAGCAGCCATGTGATTTCAATCAATAGGAAAGCCCCAAAGTAAGGCCACCCAGCTGAGCTCAGTCAATCCACAGAACCATAAGAGAAAATAATAATTTTGGTCTAAGCAGCTAAGGTTTGGGGTGATTTGTTAAGCAGTAAGAGATAACCAGAATACTACGTTAAATGGAAGCAGATCCTGTGAATCATCATCTATTACATTCTCCTCAAACCTATCTCGTTATTTCAATGGTAACTTTTTGGAAAATATCCAGCAGGCCCAACATAACTTTAAGATTAAGGGTAACCTGAACTAATAATAGTAGTATTGGTACAAATAGTGTGTAAAATTGTGTGTGTGTATGTATTGACTGCTATATAAGTTCCCTAGGACTGCCATAACAAATCGCCACAAACCTGGCGGCTTAAAACAACAGAAATGTATTCTCTCATAGTTCTGGAGTTCATAAGTCTGAAATCAAAGTGTCTGTCAACAGGGACATGCTTCCTCTAAAGCTTCTAGGGGAGAATCCTTCCTTGCCTCTTCTGGCTTCCAGTGGCTCTTCCAGTGGCTCTTCCTTGGCTTCCTTGGATTAGGCTACATCACTCCAATCTCTGCTTCTGTCTTCACATTGCCTTCTCCTTTATGTGTGTGTGTCTTCTCTGTATGTCTGTCTGCCTCTCTCTACTCAGATAATACAGGATTATCTCATCTCAAGATTTTAAGTTAAATACACCTGCAAAGACCCTTTTCTCAAATAAGGTAACATTTTCAGTTTCCAGGGATTTGACATGGATATCTTTGGAGGCCATTTTTTCCTATCACAATTGGTATGGAAACAGGAGCAGTAGAAGGAAGTCCCTATGACCCCAAGGTTACAGGGTAGGTGAATAAAGCTGGTAATTATCAAGCGAGTCAATTCATTGTAGAGTTTCAAAAACAGATGGTAGTTTATGCCACAGTGTGAGTTCTTTCTGTAAGACTGATGACCAAGTGTGTGTTACTCTCTGTATTTGCCTTCTGTTCAGTTGTTCTGATCACTAACTACATATATTAGTGTGAAAGAAATGTAGGCAAAATAAGTATTTGTAAATGTATACAAATCAAGATCAATTCAGGGTAACATGGATACTAACCAGGTTAACTTTGTCTAACAATGAAGAATGACTTTTTTTATACCACTTTGGAATTTCTCTGGCAAACTGCTTATACTGACCACATAGTAGTTGGTATTAGCCATTATCCAACTTTTAATCATCTCCTTCTTATAATTACCATAAATGTATTGCTTATTTCCTTCACTAGAATTCTGATTTATTTTTTTCTCTGCACCATTCCAGCACTATCCTGGCACTTAAAACAATCTAAACTTCTTACTCAACCTACACTCCCTAAAGGAGAACATCTCATAGGAAACGCTCATAGCTCATATTCTCATGCTAAGTATAAGAACCAGTTAAATGAGATGCAAACTAAATATGCCAGTAGTATTGGCAGGTGGTATGATGTCTGCTGGCAAATGCACTGAAATACTCATGTCAGTTCATGCTGGCAATTGTGTTGCTATCATGGTTATGACTTGTAAATTCAATCACCATTGATTGAAATTGTGCAATATCTGAGCTAAGAATAAAATAATTAACTTCCTCTGTAGAGCCATCTATATGATCCCTTAAATATTTCCATTGGTCAAAAAAAAGCTGATTTCAGGGGCTTCCCTGGTGGTGCAGTGGTTGAGAGTCCGCCTGCCAATGCAGGGGACATGGATTCGTGCCCTGGTCCGGAAAGATCCCACATGCCGCGAAGCGGCTGGACCCGTGAGCCATGGCTGCTGAGCCTGTGCGTCTGGAGCCTGTGCTCCACAATGGAAGAGGCCACAACAGTGAGAGACCCGTGTACAGCAAAAAAAGAAAAAAAAAGAAAAAGCTGATTTCAAAATATAGAGGATTCTAATATTTAAACTCTCTCTCTCTCTCTCTCTAACACACACACACACACACACACACACACACACACACACACACACAGAGTAGGAGAGAATGTCTCTGTGAGTAAGAGACAGAAAAACAGCAGATAGATGGAATAGCCATGATGAAGTCTGCTGGAAAATGCGCTGAAACATCTGTCCATTAGTGTCGGGAATTGCATTGTTATTAGATGTTTGTGACTTGTAAATTTAATTGCTCATGGGGAAGGGGAGACAATATTTGAATTGTTTGAATTTAGAAAATTATTTGAATTTAGAAAATCCTGCCCTGCTCTAGTCTTAGAGAAGAAAGGCAAAATGGAAATATAGGCAATATTTGTTATATTATGTTCCTCTCCTAATCCATAAATTTGATTACTGGGGACTGGTCTGAGTCAAAAGCTAAACAGTTTTTTTAAAAATATCAATTCTATAAAATAAAACCACCACATATATTAGAGCATATTTAATGAGATTAGTGATAAAAATAGATATTTGTAGTGTAGAGGATCTCAGTTTTGCATGTATAACCAGTTTAGCGAACAATATGAATAAGAAACAATTTTCCACCAATTACTCCTTTCAAACATGATCTATGAGATTTACCTTCCATGCTCCCTAATGACATCTCAAGTATATTCTCATTTTATAGACAGTTCAACTTCAGGCATTAAAAAAATCAATCAAAACACAGCCAGCTTCACACTGTCCCTAATTTCATGTACACTAAAAAATTGGGGGGGATGAGATGTCAATATTACCTTCTTATAGTCATTCCCAATCCCTAGAGGAAGTTTTCCTAGGACCACTCTTTCTTTTTTCTTTTTAAGTATAGTTAATTTACAACGTTGTGTTAGTTTCAAGTGTATAGCAAAGTGATTCAGTTATACATATATATATTCTTTATCAGATTCTTTTCCATTAAGGAATATTACAAGATATTGAGTATAGTTCAATGTGCTATACAGTAGGTACTTGTTATTTACCTATTACATATATATAGTAGTATATATATGTTAATCCCAAACTACTAATTTATCTCTCCCACACCCCTCCCCCCATCCCCTTTAGTAACCAGAAGTTTGTTTTTTATGTCTGTGAGTCTATTTCTGTTTCGTAAATAAGTTCACTTGTATCTTTTTTTTTTAGATTCCATATATAAGTGATATTATATGATATTTGCCTGTCTCTGTTTCACTTTACTTAATATGATAATCTCTAGGGCCAGCCGTGTTACTGCAAATGGCATTATTCATTTGTTTTTATAGCTGAGTAATATTCCATTGTATATATGTACCATATCTTCTTTATCCATTCCTCTGTTGATGGACATTTAGGTTGCTTCCATGACCTGGATATTGTAAGTAGTGCTGCAATGAACACTAGGGTGCATGTATCTTTTCTAATTATAGTTTTCTCCAGATATATGCCCAGGAATGGGATTGCAGGATCATATGGCAGCTCTATTTTTCATTTTTTAAGGAATCTCTGTACTGTTCTCCATAGTGGCTGCACCAATTTACATTCCCACCAACAGTGTAGGAGGGTTCCCTTTTCTCCATAGCCTCTCCAGAATTTATTATTTGTAGACTTTTAAATGATGGCCATTCTGACGGTGTGAGGTGATACCTCATTGTAGTTTTGATGTGCATTTCTCTAATAATTAGTGCTGTTGATCATTTTTTCATGTGCCTGGTGGCCATCTGTATGTCTTCTTTGGAGAAATGTCTATTTAGATCTTTGGCCCATTTTTTGTTTTCGTTTTTGTTTTTTTGTTTTTGTGGTACACGGGCCTCTCACTGTTGTGGCCTCTCCCGTTGCAGAGCACAGGCTCCGGACGCGCAGGCTCAGCGGCCATCGCTCACGGGCCCAGCCACTCCGCGGCATGTGGGATCTTCCCGGACCAGGGCACGAACCCATGTCCCATGCATTGGCAGGTGGACTCTCAACCACTGCGCCACCAGGGAAGCCATGGCCCGTTTTTTGATTGGGTTGTTTGGTTTTTTGATATTGAGCTGTATGAGCTGTTTGTATATTTTGGAAATTAATCCCTTGTCAGTCACATGGTTTGCAAATATTTTCTCCCATTTTGTAGGTTATCTTTTCATTTTATTTATGTTTCCCTTTGCTGTGCAAAGACTTAAGTTTAATTGGTCCCATTTGTTTATTTTTGTTTTTATTTCTATTACTCTAGGAGGTGGATCCAAAAAGATATTGCTGTGATTTATGTCAAAGAGTGTTCTGCCTATGTTTTCCTCTAGGAGTTTTATACTATCTGGTGTTACATCTAGGTCTTTAATCCATTTCAAGTTTGTTTTGTATATGGTGTTAGAGAATGTTCTAATTTCATTCTTTTACATGTAGCTGTCCAGTTTTCCCAGCACTACCTTTTGAAGACATTGTCTTTTCCCCATTATATATTCTTGCCTCCTTGTTGTAGATTAATTGACCATCCATGTGTGGGTTTATTTCTGGGTTTTCTATCCTGTTCCATTGATCTATGTGTCTGTTTTTTTGCCAGTAGCATACTCTTTTGGCTACTGTAGCTTTGTAGTATAGTCTGAAGTCAGGGAGCCTGATTCCTCCAGCTCCATTTTTCTTTCTCAAGATTGCTTTGGCTATTCAGGGTCTTTTGTGTTTCCATACAAATTGTGAAATATTTTGTTCTAGTTCTGTGAAAATGCCATCAGTAATTTGATAGGGATTGCATTGAATCTGTTGATTGCCTTGAGTAGTATACTCATTTTAACACTATTGATTCTTCTGATCCAAGAATATGGTATATCTTTCCATCTGTTTGTGTCATCCTGGGACTGCTCTTGACTGGAAAACCCTCTATACTAGTTTGCCATGACTGCCATAACATTATACATAGAACTGGTGGCTTAAACATCGGAAGTTTGTTTTTTCATGGTTCTAGAGTCCAAAATCAAGGTGCTCAAGGGTCAGTTTCTCCTAAGGCCTCTCTCCTTGGCTTGCAGATGACTATCTTTTCACTGTGTGCTCATATAGTATTTCCTTTGTGCCCACACATCCCTGGCATCTATTTCTCTTCTTATAAGGACACCACACCTATTGGATTAAGCTCCCACTTTTATTACCTCATTTAACTTTAATTACTCCTTAAGGGTCCTATCCCCAAATACAGTCACATTGGGGGTTAGGGCTTCAATATATGAATTTTGAAGGAAGGCATTTCAGACCATAACACCCTCCTTTACCTTACTCTCAGTGAGGAAAAGGGAAATTCCACAGCATCACACATCACTTGATGGGGTGGAGGTGATGAGCCTCAGCTCCAGTTTGGCTAGCTCTTGGTGATTCGTAGGTGAAGCCTAGTAGCTCCTTAGCACTTAGCACTCTGTTTAGGTATTTTGTGTCTATTTTCTACCTAAGGGGGCTTTAGCTGAAATTCACAGAGAACAGGAAAATCCACTCTAACATCCAGTTGCCATGAAAAATTCTACCTTTTCTTCAAGACCTTGATCCTGCAGTTGAATGCACTCCCTCCCTCCCCTAGACTGGCATAGCCTTTGGCTGGTGCCTCATAACTGATACTTCCCATTCTCTGTCATTTGAGAAAACACTTGGCTCATCTTAAAAGCAGGAACTGTATTTTATGTGGCCATATATTTATCCCACAAGGTGTCTGACACAACACCCAAATGTAGTGGCCACTAAAGATGTGTCTAATTAACCAGTGGTTTGAGATAAGAGAAAATAAAATACAATATGGAAATGGAGATGGAGGCAGAATCTGATGGCAGCCTGTAGTTCACAAAGGGAAGGGATGTCAGGCTTCTTTATCTTTGCCTTTAAACTTCATCTCTGTAATCATCTCTGTTACCCACAGAAGCAGCCACCAAGAAGTAAAACTCACTCTCCCAGTAAATCTTGAGGCCTTCCATGACACATCTCCAAACCAGTTGCCACTGTGACTTTCTCTGACGAATACCAGAGCTTATGTAATGTTGGTGTGTGTGTGTGTGTGTGTATATATATATATATATATAAAACAGCATTCCAAGTAAGGAAGAGAACACAAGCAGCAGTATCAACACTTTGTTTCTCCTTGTCTTCCCCAGGGACTTCACTGTTAGCAAAGACTTTACTTCTAGTCTTGGGGCCTTGACAATTCTGAGCCCTCCCTAGCACTGCATGATCACACAGCTTTGAGATTCAAAAGAGTCATTTTACTGAAATTTAGGGACCTTACCTCAAGTTAAATTTTAATTCAGCACTATCTCATTCCATTTTATGTGCAAGAAAATAGAGGGTTATTAGTTAAGAGTTAAATGCTAACAAGTATAAATGGGAAAACAAAGTAAGCTATGAAGAACTTTAGGTTAAAATTTCTGACATAACCTTAAGTCATTGCTTCAGTATAGTCAGTACATTACTGCCCATATGGCAGTGCTTTTCACTAGTTCCATTTAGGTTTTGAAGCATATTTTAACACCTAGCTTTCAGATCAATTAAAGGCACAAATACCAGAGCATAAGTAATGTTGGTATATGTATACCTTTCTCTGTGCAGGCCTCCACCTGTTTTAAAATAAGAATTAATACAGCAGGGTTAGTCTCCTCCATTGTCCCTTGATTTAACCATGGAGTAAAATATTGAATTACATGAAATGTAATGTTGAGTCCACTATCTCTCTCACTTTCCATGGCTATCCTTGGAAGTGGTACTCTGGGCACTTAAATGAACTTGAGTTACAATTTGTAGACTAGCTCTGGATGGAGTGTCTTCCTTTGGAGTCTTCTGTAATTTTCTGAAAAGCAATTCATCACTGAAAAGGGAAAATGAAATGATAAGGAGAAAGTTCTTTACACCTGAGAGTATAAGGAAGGCAGCCTGAATCCACATAATGTGAAGTAATGAAAAGAAAACTGCTCTCAGCATCCCCACTGTTCAAACTCCTGAAAATACAATAAATGCATTTCCACTTCCAGTTTTTAAATAATGAATTTCCATTAGCTATTGAGGAAAGAGAAAGGACTTCTGCATATCCCTGAGCTGAGCACTCAGGGACCAAGCATGAAAACTCTTCCTCAACTGTTTAAAAGTCAAGCATGTTTAGCCAAAAAATAAAAAAAGAAAACAATTGTGCACAGCAGAGTACAATACCAACCAACTAACCAACAAACAAAAGGCATGTATTTTGTTTGGTTTAATCAAGGAAAGTTCTCTTGAGGATGACATCAAAAAGGAGATTCATACTAGAAGAAAGAGTGATTATCTTTCCATTTTCTCTGTAGAAAATGGTATCACAAAATTGTTGTCATATGATAAAGTAATCAAATAATATGCAAAAAGAAAAAAGAATTATAGAGATTTTTAGTTAATAACATTTTTTAAAATTTTTTCTATGTTTTGAGCATTTATAGTATGTCATCTTTTAAAAATGTGTACTTTCTTGTAGTTCCTTTTATTATTAGATTAATAGTCTCTTTTAGGCCTAAAAAAATCACTTCCAAGTAGCTCATTTATTGAGTGATAAGGATTTTCATATTTCATTTTATGTTTTAAAGAGTGAAAACCTTAACCTTGAAGAGCTGAAGACAGAAGTACTTACTATGGCTTACTTATCTGAAGAAATTATTTCTTTAAATAATAAACAAAAGTCAAACATCAAAGAGGGAGTAAAGGTCAAGTAGTGAGACACAATTTCTTCATCTTTCCAAATGGATGCAACCTGATATGAGCAAACCACTCATATTGACAGCAAGCTTTGCATCTGTATTTTACATAAGATTCCTTCTTTCATTCAATGAATAATTATTGAGCCTCTTTATAGACAGGGCATTATATAGATGTGGTGCTAGAATCATTTTTTAAAGATAACATATTTTACTTACTATTTTAGTCAGGGTTCTCTTGATTGTCACTGACAGAAACCCAATTCAAACTAGTCAAAATTAAAAAAAAAACAAAAACTCTTGGCTCATGCAACATCAGTATAGCTCTAGCTCATTATTATCAGGAATCTTCTCTCTTCATCTCATGGTGTTCTTCATTTCTCTGTGTTAACTTTATTCTTAGACAGGTTCTACCACTGAATTAGCTAAATGGCCAACAGAAGCTCCAAACTTAATGTCTATCAACTTAGGAGCTCTGTGAAAAAAGAGTGCCTTTCTAGTAGTTCCAACTAAAGTCTCAGGGTTGGTGGGC
Source organism: Pseudorca crassidens (assembly GCF_039906515.1). Lineage (NCBI taxonomy): Eukaryota > Metazoa > Chordata > Mammalia > Artiodactyla > Delphinidae > Pseudorca > Pseudorca crassidens. Next base: position 50,901,940 of record NC_090298.1, read on the forward strand.
TCTGATTTATTCAGTTTATGTCATGTGACTAACCTTGAATCAATAACTGTGGCCAAAGAGAACCAATATACTGAATTGTCAAGTTCACGTCTGCTCCCAGAACAGACAGAACTAAATCCCACCCAAATGACAAAGAATTAAATAGGAGACCATTGATTCCCCAATTAAAAAGAGAAAATGGATACTCAGGAATAAAAATAATACCTGCCAACTACATCTACACTTAAGAAACTACAGACTAGAGTAAGACATATGTACAGAAACAGCTGTTATGTCTGTCTGTCTGTCTCTCTCTCTCACTCTCACTTTCCCTCTGTCTCTCAATATCTATCTATTTATCTACCTACCTACATATCTATCTACAAACAGACACACACGCACAAGAGTAGTGTGATGGTAAATGTTTAACTGGATCTGTAGGGAAATTTTTAAGAGCTCTGATTCATAGTGTTTGCCAGTTTCAATGATGTAAGTGCTCCACACAGCTGAGTTCAGAATGTGAAGTCGCTGAGTGTGGAATTGGTAAGAGATGCATGCTCACATTCAGCTCTTATGAGCCAGATGAATTGTCTCCAGTACACCATTGTAATAGTTAAAGAAAAGCAGAGAGAAGTCACTTCCACTTGAGGTAATCAGAGGAGGCTTAGTATAGAGTGTGGTGTATGATCTGACCTTTAGAGGATGTGTAGAATATTTGCAAGTTTATTGAACATGTGGTAGAACAAAACAGTAAATAAATGTTTACTTTGATCTCAAAGAATTAGAGTTAGAAAAATGAGACATTTCAGGAAACCAAAAATAGTTTTTTTTTTAATGTTTAGGTTATATCAGCTTGAGCCCCATATCAAGGTAACCTTAACATATCTCATGGGGGAGGAGTTGTTTTAGTGAGAAAGAAGATTTCTTTATCCTCAGGGTCCCATCAGTAGAATTTAGAATCCATTCTAATGCTCTATCTTCTAAAGTCATCTTGTTTTAGTATTTCAGCTCCTGTAATGTCAGACCTGATTTATGTACAAATGTGAATATAACTACAGTCACTTCAATTAAAAAAAAAAAAAAACATTGTCATGTTGCTTAAGAGGAATGCAGTGGGAGAAATAACATAAAATGAAATTTGCATAGAGAAGACTTCTAGTTTCAGCTCTGATATACAAAGAGCTTGGAAGTCATCACTTCCATCTTTACAACAAGAAACAGTTGAGTAAACTGAAAATCAGTGACTTTTCTTGGACTCCTGTCAGAGAACAGAGGTTACAGGGCAAACCAACACCCCAAAATCTAGAGAGAAAAAGTCCAGAGAGTTACATTCAAAATGTGTTTACCTGGACTAAAGCTGCTAGATCCATAAATTGATAGAAACACTTAAGTGGTGATTTTGATGACTTGCTGGAGGCTGAATATGGATTAGCATGAGAATGAGAAACTTTTGGAGGTCACCACTCTGGAACAGATGCAGACTTGCATGAATTTACCTCCAGAAATTCCACTGTGTTCTCACAGTAAAGATCTGAGAAAGATTAATCAATGTGAATTAGGCCCAAAGCGTTATCACAACAAAGGCCTACTCAGTAAGGGAAAAGAGTTTACCAGAGCCTGATGCAAGCTGGGAGAAGGACATTCCTCACCCCCTTGCCTACTCTATTCTTTCTTACCTAAGGAGGAAGATAAAAGCTATACCATGGGAAAGTAATTATGAAGATCACAGACCTGAGACACAGGTCCACTAATCATATTATAGAATGCTACATTTTACCAGCACACCAAGAGGGCTCCAGTATAACTACAGTGGATTATAGCTCAAAGAACTGCAAGACACAGACTCTCTGAGGAGGAGTGCTGAGGGGAGCCCAAAGTCAAGAGGAGACAAAACAAGGACACTAGAGGAATTTCAAGACACTGGCACCTGCAGCTACAGCAAACATTAAACACAGTTCAGTTCCTAGCCAGCTTATCACAAATCTTCACATTAAAGGATGTCATTTCCTATTCCCTATACAAACACATCTGGCTTTCGACAAAAAAAGTTACAGGGCATGACAAAATGCAAGGAAAAAGCTCAATCTGAAGAAACAGAGCAATCACAAAAATAAAACTCTCTTATGACACAGATGTTGGAATTATCAAAAAGATAATTTAAAATAACTATGATTAATATGTTAAAGGCGCTAATGGAAAGAGTAGATAATATGCAAGAACAGATGGGTAATATAAGCAGAGAGATGGAAACCCTAAGACAAAATCAAAAGGAAATACTAGAAATTAAAAACACAGAGGAATAATTAAGAACAGAAAGGATCACTGCCTTTGACAGGATCACTAGTATATGACATGGCCAAGGAAAGAATTAGTGAGCTTAAGATAGATCAAGAAGTAATACACTGAGAGCTAGACCTAAGCAATGGATAGTTCAACTCTTATTGAGAACTCAAGAAGGCACCCCTTTACTACCCAGTACTTCCAAGGACCATAACCAATTCTAATCAAAAGTGATAATGGAATGGAATAAGCAGAGTCGCATTTGACTTTTGTCCTAGCCCTATTGTACTCCACCAGGATATTCATGCTCCCTCCCCTTCCAATCATTATGTAGCATGATCTCTGGGTCTTATATTAGGTTTTTATAATTTTATGCAAATGAAGTTGTCACTGTCTTATCTCTCTTGCAATATATTTCATTAAAAACATTATATAACTGAACTTAGGGCCTTACCTCCTATGAAAGAAAGAGCAGACTCCAGGGAATAAATAAGCAATGGAAGGCCTTCTTGTTAAGGCCTGGAATCATATCTCTACCCCCACTCATAAGGCAGCCCTGCTGGGGATTGTTATGTGCATTGCTCTCCAGGCACAGGTGAGAATAGAGATCTGAGAACAACAGTATTAGGAAGGTGAGCTGTGGGCGGCTGTAGGATAATGGGCAGGCTGAGGCTTGGGGGCTAAAGAACCAGAGTTCCTGTAGTATCAGGATGACCTCATTAAGTTATTACATCCAAGGGCAGTAAGAATCTGGAGAGAATTTTAGGGAGATCATTAGGGTGAGTCCAGGGGTGAGAAAATCAAGCCCTATGTGAAAAGGTTACATAAATTTGGATTGATCAGCTGAGAAAAGAGATGGCAATAAAGATTTTTAACATCAATAAATAAAAAGTAAATGATGACCAGCTGGTCCTTTTTCAGAGACCAGAACTCAGAAGAAGGCTTTAGAGGATAATGGGATAGATTCAGAGCATATATTGTTACACGATGAAATGGGTTACCTGAGGGACTGTGGAAACAGAATCAATTCTTATCAACTGTGGAAGGTTTCATCCTTCTCTGAAGGCCAGAGCAGATGCCTAAACTAGATTCCAGACCTTGATTAGAAGATGTGTCCTGGCTTACATTGTGCTAACAGCCTACTTTCATTTCATCAAGAAATTTTGGCAACTACTTTTTACATCTGTTAAATGCAAATAGAGTGAAATCTCTTTCTAAAACCATTCACTACTGAGTCATTTTCCTAAAGAAGTCAGTCTGTCTTATACCTCATCGAAAGAGTGCTTAATTACTGTCGAATCAATAGTATCACACTATAAGAGATTCTTATCTATAAAGCAATCAATGGTATACAACTCAAGGATGATGCTACAGTGCTTTTCCAGTGGAAACATCTTACTGATGCAAATAGAATCACTACTAGGAAGTGTTGCCAAGATCTTTGAAAGAGAAAATGGTTCTTACCAGGTAACCAGATCCTATTTCACAGCATTCATCTGAATTACTTTTTTGACAAGCTCCAACTGTAATACCTCCTTAATGTATTCAGAGGACCATCAAGCATTTATCCAGTAACCCTTGAGGATAATTCTGTTTCTTATATTTATTTTTTAGAAAGAATATTATAGGCCTCTTCAGGTTTCAGTCAGTGGCTTAGTCTCATAGGAAATAGCTCATCTTGTTTTGTCAGTCTAAAATTGTTGAAATTGGAAGGCCCAATTTAGTTAACTATTTCATGCAGAATCCAAGAATTTTTCAAACTTAAAGGTGCTTTTTTAAATATCCTACCCAAACAAAAATGTTATTCACCTCAAATCCATACCTGTTTCATAAATACATCTCTCAAGACTCCTAGCCATATTTTTAATCATAAATTCTGATAAAAAAAAAAGAAAACTACAAGTTTTAGAAATCTTAGACTTGGTTCAAAAAAATCTCTTCAACCCTACCCTTCTATTCTAATGACAATAATATATCAAAGGGACAGTAAAGAAGAAAGAGGCTCATTAAACCTCAACATGAAGCAAAAGATATGAAACATGAAATATTCTCTAAGCACAACAAGGAGCACTGACTGGTGGGAACAAAAGTGATGAGTGATGTCTAAAACAAATGTTGCAGAAATAATCCAAGAGAATTAATTGAATGATTGCTATCCGTTTCCATCAGTGGACGTTGAGTGGAAGGTGAAAGTAACAGTAAATATCTTTTTATTTATCACCTTCTTAAAGATAGCCTCAAAGAGGTGCAAGGACATTCATTGTCCATAATAAACTTGTCATGCTTTGAGCATACATAGGGACAGAGATGCATGTTACATTTGTTCAGAGTACTTAAATGAGAGCCTTATTTGGCAGTGTAAATCTGGCAGTCGTAACCAATATTTATCAGATACTAGATACTGACTTTAAAGCTACATCTACCTGGAATAAAAGAAAACAATCTGTTTATTAAAAGTTCCTTTAAATTCTGTTGGGAAAATAGATATAATAGAAAAGATAAAAAGAATTTAAGAAGACAAAACAAAAAGTAACTGCATAAACCAGTTCTTCCAAAGGCTACACTGAACAACCTGAAATAGTGGGAAGAGCATAATGGATGGGATATTTCGTTCCCATCCTAACCCTGATGCTCTGGGCCTCAGTTCCTTTGTACCCATTATCAGGGATTTGTTCTTAGACTAGACACCCATAAGGAAACTTAAAGCTCTAAAATTCTGTGACCATAGACACCGCTGTACTAAAATAACTAACATTTGTGCAGTTTCATCATTTACACTGACTCTTTACAATAACCCTGTAAGATAAGAGGATAGTTTACTAATGAGGAAATGAAATTGAGTAAAATAAGTTGAGGAAGATGACCATGGTCCAGGTGTTCCTAAGAGCAGAGATGAAACTTGAACTCAAATCAACTATTGTCAAATCCCATGTTCTCCCCACTGCATCATTCTGCATACGAAGTGATCTCTATATGCTAACAAGCAGAATGAGGGTTTGTAAGACCTTCAGAGTCAGTATATTGACTGAGCCTTTAACTTTACTGAGAGAGTATAAAATTTTGGATGGGAACTCCCCAACATTTTGCTTACCAAACTTACAAACCCACCTTGGGCAACGTAGCAATAGTGGAGCTGTCTCAACCTTATCTTAAAGTTCATCCCTTCACTGAAGCTTTGGACTTCATCACTTTCTACTCTCCAGAGAAACTCACAATCATTACTTCTTCTCTTTATATATTCATCCTCTCCCCCTCAACAAAGTCTTTCTCATCAGTTTTTAGATACAGTCAAGTCTCTAATACACATAAAACCCTAACTTGTCTACACTCCCCATTTCAGCAACCCCCGTGGTATTCCCCTTTCTTTCGTATTCTCACTTCTCAAGACGTCTAACAAAACTTCCCAATTCTACTTAATCACTTTCCACTTGTTACTCAGTCCACTACAAACTGGCTTCCATCTCCACCAATCCAATAAAACTTGTCTCATAAAGATCACCTTGGAGCAGATGACCCCAAATTTTTATATTCATCCCTGACCTCCCTCTGAGTTTGACTACTGACCTTGACATTGCCTGAAATTCCTGATCTCCATAACCTTTCTCCCAAAACTTGGTCTTCTTTCAACATTCCCCAAATAAATGGCTGAACACACTGCTTATGCAAACCAAAAGCCTTGACGTCATCCGTCGCCCCTCCCTCTCCTCACCCGTTCTAACCAGCCATCTCCAAATCCTAAAAATCTCCTCATGAATCCATCCTCCTCTCCCCATTTCCACTACCAACAACATGAGAAGTCCTACCTACAATCCTCTCTTCCTTGCATTACTGCAATGGTTATGTAAATGGTTGCTGAACATCTGCTCTTGCTAGCCTCAAACAGTTGCCAAATTGATACTCTTAAAATGAAAATCTAATAAAGATGTTTAAAAAATGCAAATCTTATTACATTTATTCTTTACCCAAATCATAACCATATTTTCCTAGGTCTTAGGATAAAGACAAATCTCCCTGTTGTTTCCTACAGTGCTGCATGACTTGGCCCCTACCCATATCTCCAGCCTCACTTTGTACCACTCTGCTTCCTCTCATTCTGTCCGGTCCAATCACACAGGCCCTCTTTCAGCCCCTCATTTGTACCATGCTCACTCCCAGCACAGGACCTTTGCACAAGCCATTCTCTCATGTGAGAAGCTATTTTGTCCCCCTTCAACTAGTTAATACCTACATATTTTCATCTCTCAATGATGTCATGTGCATAGAATATTATGAAAACAGTAAAGTAGACATAGACCCTATCCTGGGAGGAAGCCAAAGAAGACTTCCTAAAAGTCTTGGACCTCTAGTCTGATTCATAAAGAAGCCAAGTCAGGTGAACGGGGAAGGAAGAGCATTCCTGGTAGAGAAACAACAGGGATAATGGAACAGAAAGATTGATACTGATGGAGACAAAGGTTGAGGAAGCAGTGGAAATTTGTGGAAGTAGAGGGGATCAGTTTACATAGGGCTAGAAGGTTTAAACTGTGTTCTGTAGCCTATAGGGGAGCATTAGAGGGTTTTAGGAAAGGGAAAAAGAATAATAGACTTGCTTTAAGTTAAGTGAGTTGCCAGTAGTCACCAGTTAGGTACAGAACCTCAACTAAGACCTCAGTTTCCTAACACTCAGAACAGATGTCATTCTACAAGCCTGGCACATCAGAATAACCTGAGGGTTTGTTAAAACACAGATTGTCAGACCCCACCAGCAGAGTCTCTGGTTCACCAGATCTGGGGTGGGCTTGTGAATTAGCATTTCTATTCAGTTTCCAGGTGCTACTGATGCTGCTAGTCCAGGGACTACACTTTAAGAATCACTGAAGTAGACCATATCACTCAATAAATTAAATAGAGAACCATTCAAAGAGACTTAGCTTTAAAAAGTGTAAGAAAGAAAACCTGAGGCATAAAAACACCAAAAAGATGGATAATCTAAGAATCATTTATATTTAGTTTGGGAACATTTTTTTTTTCTTAGCAGCAAACATAACCTTGAGTCACAAATAAATTAATCTCCTTGTGTCTTATTTCCTTACCTGTAAAATAAGGTCATTGAACCAGATGAGCTTTAACGTCCTAAACTTTTACAGTTCAGTTCTAAACTTTTACAATCCTACAACTTATCTTCTTAATTATATTTTGTTAAGGTTTTTATTAAATTACTTTTTGCTCCATAAATATATATCTGGGTACAAATAAGGAGAGGAGAACAGTCTAAGAGATCCCTGGGAAGCGGGTAAGAGTTAAGACAGGAACCCTATTGATAGCTAACAAAAAGAGGCTGGACCATCACATTGAACACACATACCTATAAAGGATGGTCATCAATAAAATCAAGACAAGTGTGTAATTTGTTAACATTTCTGAACTTTGAAATGTTTAACAACTCAATTTTTGGAGGCATCCTTCTAAATGATTGCCTTTATCTGACAGATAATCCAAATGTTATTGTCCCTTTACCAAACATCCCAAACTACCCTTTACCAGAAATGCTATCTTATTAGTTAATATTCCCATGGTGAGACAAATTTTAAAGCATGGCACAAATAGTAAACAATGTCCAGAGCCTATGTAATATTTATGGATGGGTCATTTTCTTTTCAAAAGCAACATCAAAAAATATTTTAATAGGGTTTTACATAATGCCAATTTTCTTACTTTTTTTTTGCTTAAGCTTCATTCTTTTTAAATTGGTTCTTTAAAATCACTAGATTATTTCTTTGTTGTATTTTTATTTCTTACTGATTTGGTATTGAGGATTAAGTAGTATTCCATGTTTTCACTGTGGGTATTGATTTTCTGTCATATTAATGCCCTCTACATAATCATCTGTTAATTCACATTAAATATTTCAGCTAGATTCTAAACAATGATATTAACTTTGTCACAGCCCTAAAATTGTACATTATTAATAATGGCCTGGGGGCAAGGTTGGGGGGTGGCAAAGGATGCGTAGCAGTGACTCAGGAAATACAGCATAACATTTGAGACTAATAACTCATAACTTCAGGAGGAATTTACTTTTCCATCACTGAGATAGATTTGTTAATTAATTACTATCTTCTCTTTGGCATGTGTACCTGTCTTTGACTCCTTATTTAACAAGAATTAATTCTTTGTTATTTTAAAATGCTTTTCCCCAATGTACTCTTGTTATTTTCCCTTTGGTCCCAAACGGCTACCTTTTTTCAGAATTACACCCTCTCAAGGATCTCTGAGGTTGAGGGTAAAATTCAAACGCTTTGTTGAGGTTCTCACAGATTACAAGTGACAGAAGCCTAGCTCAAACTAGGTTATACAAAATAATTTATTGAAAGGATATCAAGATAGCTTTCAGAAATGAAGGAAGAGCTGCAGGACCAGGGAAGTCAAGATTAACTTGGTGACTGGAACCAGAGTCCCCAGTAAGATCAATTCTCTCCCCGCTTCTCTCCTCTCTGGGCTCTTTTTTGTGCAGTTTTGTTCTTCCCTACTGCAGGAAGGCTTTCTCCATACCGTGGGAATGTGGCTACAGGCTACTTTCTAGACTAACAGGCAAAAATTTCTTTCCCTCCAGCTCTAATTAAATTTATAGGAATGGACCCAGCCTGTCCCTAGTCAGGTCATGTGCCATCCCTTGGTCCAGTCACATTAGCAAAGGGGACGTATTATTATGATATATCCAGTGTAAGCCATTTCCCATCTTTATACTAGTTCAGATATCCAAAGGGGAAGTACCTTGATTGACAGCTTGCTGGTTGTATTGAGGGAGTTGTCAAAAAAGGAGGACATTTTCCCAAACAGACAAACCAATGTGTCCACCATTATTCCAATTACTACTGCAGTCTAACAAACCACCCCAAGGATGCCTAGCCAATCAGAGCAGATATGGGCCATGAATGGTCATTCTCGACTTACCCATTTGTATTGACAGGAAAACAAGCCTTACCCCTAGCAGAGCTTCCTATGGAGACCCTGTGGCGAGTCCTCTGAACAGCTCCCAAAGGTACTGACTCCTCCAGGAGTACCACTCTGAGGAACAGCAGCTCCTGTCACCAGTTCTGACTGTCTCCTCTCCCAGACAGCTTCCAGCTCCCTCCACATCTGCACAGCTCAGTGACATTTACCCAGAGGGAACTCCAGAGGGTGTTCACCGTAGAACTGTGCTGTGCTGGCAGCAACGAAGCTACATAACTTTTCCAAGGAACTTGCTCAAAGTGCCCAATAACTGCATTAGGAAAGACAACCCATGAAATACACCTGGTGCCACACCTTGGCTGTCTCCTCGGCAGCCTCTTACTCTGCCCTGCAGTGGGACACAGGTTCAGGAGCCTGGCCTCAGGGAGCAGCTTCAGAATCCCTAAATGCACCCCAAAGGCTGGAGCGTGGAAAGTTCTGCTCCAGCAGAAAGAATGCTACTTGCATCCAAGCTTCCAGAAAACTCTTCAAGAGCCCAATTTAGGCTTCATTTGTCTCCACATAAGCAAGCAGATTATATTTTCCCAACCCCAGATGAGCACACGATGTATTTCTGGAAGGGTATATTAGAAATTAATGCCGTTCTAGGGCTTCCCTGGTGGCGCAGCGGTTGAGAGTCCGCCTGCCGATGCTAGGGGACATGGGTTCGTGCCCCGGTCCGGGAAAATCCCACATGCCGCGGAGCGGCTGGGCCCGTGGGCCATGGCCGCTGAGCCTGCGCATCCGGAGCCTGTGCTCCGCAATGGGAGTAGGCCACAACAGTGAGAGGCCCGCGTACCGCAAGAAACAAAAACAAAAACAAAAACAAAAACAAAAAACAAAAAACAAAAACAGAAATTAATGCCGTTCTAGAAATTCCAGAATATTTCTAAACATTGTGTATTCCTTAATATGCAAATTTTAATAAAGACTATGGTAGCAACATATGTGCAGGACTACTGCCTCAGTTTATAGCCAAAGTGATGTTAATAAAAATAATAACAAAGAAAAACAGAGAGGAGAACACTGAGGGAATTGATGACTACCTTAGGAGGTGTCAACAGACTGTGCTGAACTCAAGGACATTGAAGGCCTCAGTATCTTCATCTCTTTGGCATGTTCAACAATGAGGTCAAGTAGTCAATTATTAATGATAGTATTGAGACCAAAAGCTGTAACATACCTTTATGGTTATAGTTTTATTTGGTGTTCTGTTATCTCAAACCGCTATTGTATTATTAGCTTATGACCTCCCTGTTACTACTCTGGGTATGCTAAACATCCACACATTTCTAAAAAATTATTTCTTGATCAACAGAATGGAGAAAAATTTACTCAAGTGCCTCTAAAAACATAATTTTCTTTCTAGTTTACATAATTGATATTAACAGATAGGTCATCCTATAAAAATACAAATCATTCCAATCTACCCTTTAAAGATCCAATATGAAGAACTGCGTGTTAGCCTACTAAAGACTTGCTGTCATTTCACCAGTAGTTTATTGGTAGCAATTAGATCATGTCATGAATACTCTATCATATTAAAATAGTTCACTATTACTAAACTTTTTCTTTTTGAATGGCCCATCTTAATCTTCATTCTTTAGTGCACATTAAGTGCACCACATACCTTAATGAAGTGTCAAGCAGTGCTCTGATTTTTACCCTTACTCTCATTTGGTGCTATTACCTTAACAAGGAACACAATATTAGAGCAGTGGAAAGTGCATTGGCCCAAGTAGCAACTGATCCTCTTTCAAGTCCTGGCTTGGCCACCTACTAGCTCTATGCCCTAAAAAAAGATAGAGATTAGTACCAAATTAGTGCCTTCTAAACTTTGCTACACATTACAATCACTTGGAGAGCTTTTTAAAAATTCCAACCACTAGATCACACCCATATCAATTACATCAGAATGTCTGGGAGTGGGAGCCTGTGTACACCAACGTTGGGAAACTTGGAACCACCTTACTAGATAATCTGAGGTCTTTTCAATGCTAGAATTCTGTTTCCGTGGCTTATCAGATGAGTCTAAGTATTCAGTAAATAGAAGATTCAACCAGAAGAAAATAGGGAATTAATGGGAAAAACTGAATTTGTTTAGGGACTGTGAAATAGAGAGGTCTTCAATCAAAGCCTGCAAATAGGATGGAGCCTTGCTTGTGTCCTACTCTAGCCATTTCTGCCAGAAGATAAGAAGTAAGAACAGAAACTTCAAGAACAAAAATACATTGTAGACAGCAGCTGTCCAATAGAGGAGAGATTGATCATACTATTTGGAATGTGCACCATTATTTTATTCTCTTGTCAACATTAGCCACTCTAATTCTCTTCCCTCCCTCTCATTTCTCTTCTTATAGGAAGTAAGAAGGATAGTGCATCCAGGGTCCTTGTTGCTTTTGTAAATATTATGGTCAGAGTTTTTCCCTTTAATTGATAGAGGTAGGAGTGTGGTCATGATAATCACCTTAGGATAGTCAGGGACCTATGTGATGGTTCTGTAAGGTGGGAAGATTTAAGAGGACTTAATTAAAAACAAAACAAGTGGTTCCTTCTGACATGGGTTAGTAGAACCTATAATATTGTTTGAAGCAACCCATACATATCTTTATTCACATTAGCAGGTGATCAGTTAACCAGCTTAATGAATGAAACCATACATTCCTCTAGACAAAAGAAGAAATAAATACAAGTCAAAACATTGCAGGAGTTTATTACAGATCATCCAACTGGTATGGAAATGAAAGTTTTCTTTTGAAAGCAGTTTATAAAAATGATACAAAGACAGTATAAAATAATATCCAGAACTGCCTTCAAGGTTTCATAAGTGTTGAGTCTTACAGTGCCTAGATACATTTATAACAATAAATGCTTGATAAGTAAATGAACAAATTGAGTGAATTTTGTGTTTTTTTATAAAAGATATCTTTAACCATTCTGAACCTTGCTTTGCTAACTCTTTTTTTTTTTTTTTTTTTGCGGTACGCGGGCCTCTCACTGTTGTGGCCTCTCCCGTTGCGGAGCAACAGGCTCCGGACGCGCAGGCTCAGCGGCCATGGCTCACGGGCCCAGCCGCTCCACGGCATGCGGGATCCTCCCGGACCGGGGCACAAACCCGCGTCCCCTGCATCGGCAGACGGACTCTCAACCACTGCGCCACCAGGGAAGCCCCTACTAACTCTTATTTCTCTAAAGTTAGAGGAAACAAATAGTCTAGGAAATAGATCTGCACCATCCTTTTACTTATGAAGATATTTTAACAGCTTTATTGAGATATAACTGGCATACAAGAAACTGCACAACTATAAAGTATAGAATTTGATAAGTTTTGGCAAATGTAAGCACCTGTAGAACTATCACCACAATCTAGAAAGTGAACCTAAAAGATTCCTCATGTCTCTTTGTGATTCTTCCCTCTTAATTCTCCCAGAATACTCCCATTCCATCCCTTCCCTGACAAATACTGATATGCTTTCTGTCATAAAATTTAGTTTGAATATCCCAGAATTTATATAAGTGCAATTATATGCTATTACTCTCTATGCCTGGCTTCTTTCACTCAGCAAAGTCATGTTGAGATTCACTCATATTGTAACACGTATCAGTGGTTCATTCCTTTTTTTTTACTTCATTCCTTTTTACTGCAGGATAGTAGTCCAGTATAGGGATATACCACAATTTGTTTATGCGCAGCCAGACGTTAGGTTGCTTTTAGTTTGAGGCTATTACAGATAAAGGTACTGGGGACATTTGATTCAAATCTTTGTATTGATCTGTATTTTCATATCTCTTGATCTAGAAGGGGAGTGGCTAGATCATATAGTTCATATATGCTTAACTTTAAAGGAAACTGTAAAATTGTTTTCCAAGGTGGTTATATTTTTTTACATTACAACCAGCAGCATATGAGAGTTTCAGTTTATCCACATACCAATACTTGGTATGGTCGGTCTTTTCAATCTTAGCCATTCTAATAGGTATACAATGGTATTTCATTGTGGTTGTAATTACATCTCTCTAGTGACTAATAATGTTGATTATCTTTTCATGTGCTAATTTACCATTTATATATCTTCTTTGCTGAAGCATCCATTCAAATATTTTGTTCATTTTCTTTTTAGGTTTTTGTTTTCTTATTATTGACTTTTGAGAGTTCTTTATATATCATGGACACAAGTTTTTTTTATCATATATAAGATTAACAAATATTTTCTCCTAGTCTGTGTCTTATCTTTTTATTCTCTTAACAGTGTATTTTGAAGGGCAGAAGTTTATAATTTTGATGAAATTGTATTTGTCAATATATTCTTTTTTTTTTTAAGAATAATTATTTTATTTATTTATTTTTGGCTGTGTTGGGTCTTCGTTTCTGTGCGAGGGCTTTCTCCAGTTGCGGCAAGCGGGGGCCACTCTTCATTGCGGTGCGCGGGCCTCTTCACTATCGCGGCCTCTCTTGTTGTGGAGCAAGCTCCAGATGTGCAGACTCAGTAGTTGTGGCTCACGGGACTAGCTGCTCCGTGGCATGTGGGATCTTCCCAGACCAGGGCTCAAACCTGTGTCCCCTGCATTGGCAGGCAGACTCTCAACCACTGCGCCACCAGGGAAGCCCTATTCTTGTATTAATCATATTTTTGGTGTTATATATAAGAAATCTTTGCATAACTCAAGGTCACAAAGTTTTTTGCCTGTTTTATTATATAAGTTTCAGAGTTTTAGTGTATACATCTATATGATGCAAAGTAAGAATCCAAGTTCATGTTTTAAATATGGCTATCCAATTCTTCTAGTAACATTTGTTAAAAACATAATTATTTTCTCCACTGAATTGCCTTTGTACCTTTGTTGAAAATTTGTATTCCATTTTTGTGTGTGCCTATTCTGATTCATTTATCTTTGTGGCAATATCGTTATGTTTTGGTTACTGTAACTTTATTATAACTGTTGAAGTCATGTAGTATTAATCCTCAAACTTGTTCATCTTTTTCAAAGTTGTTTTGTCTATTTTAGTACCTTTGCATTTCCATATAGATTTTAGAATCCGATTGTAAATTAAACAAAAAAGTTTCACTGAGATTTCTTTAGAACTATAGACCAATTTGGGGAGATATGACATTTTAATAACTTTGAGTCTTTCATCCCATGAACACAGCACAAACATACCTCATAGATATTGCAGGTTCAAGTTCAGACCACGGCAATAAAGTGAATATCACAATAAAGCAAGTCGCATGAATGTTTTGGTTTCCCAGTGAATATTAAAGCTATATTTACACTCTACTGTACTCTTTTATGTGTGCATTAGCATTATGTCTAATTTAAAAATTTAATGCATTGACCAACTCTTCCTTTCATAAATGAGTTCTCTCTAACATGGAATGCTGTTTGATACCATTTTACTCACAGTAGAACTTCTTTCAAAATTGGAGTCAATCCTCTCAAATCTTGCCACTGCTTTATCAGCAAAGTTTATGTAATATTTTAAATATTTTGTTGTTATTTCAACAATCTTCACAGCATCTTCACCAGGGTAGTTCCCATCACAAGAAACCACTACCTTTGCTCATCCATAAGAAGCAACTCTTCATCCATTAAAGTTTTATCAGAAGATTGCAGCAATTCAGTCACATCTTCAGGCTCCACTTCTAATTCTAGCTCCCTTGCTATTTCCATACTTGCAGTGACTTACTCCACTGAAGTTCTGAACCCCTCAAAGTCATTCATGAGGGTTAAAATAGCTTATTCCAAACACCTGTTAATGTTGCTATTTTGACCTCTTTATGTGGATTATAAAAGTTCTTAATGGCATCTAGAATGGTGAATCCTTTCTAGAAGCTTTCAGTTGACTTGGCCCAGATCCATT
Organism: Pseudorca crassidens; assembly: GCF_039906515.1. Taxonomy (NCBI): domain Eukaryota; kingdom Metazoa; phylum Chordata; class Mammalia; order Artiodactyla; family Delphinidae; genus Pseudorca; species Pseudorca crassidens. The sequence goes on from NC_090298.1 coordinate 50,917,031, forward strand.
AGGAGAATCACCATCTATCAGCTATGGCCTTATGAAATGTATCTCTTAAATATTAGACCTGAAAGTCAAAATTACTCTTTGATCCATGGGCACAGAATGAGTGTTGTGTTAGCAGGCATGAAAACCTTAATGTCATTGTTCATCTCCATCAGAGCTTTTGGGTGACCAGGTACATTGGCAATGAGCAGTAATATTTTGAAAGGAATCTTTGTTTCTGAGCAATAGGTCTCAACAGTGGGCTTAAAATATTCCATACGCCATGTTGTAAACAAATGTGCTGTCATCCAGGCTTTGTTGTTCCATTTAGAGAGCACAGGCAGAGTAGAATTAGCATAATTCTTAAGGACCTTAGGATTTGGAGGACGGTAAATGAGCATTGGCTTCAACTTAAAGTCAACAGATGCATTAGCCCTTAACAAGAGAGTCAGCCTGTCCTTTGAAACTTTGAAGCCAGGCATTAACTTGTCCTCTCTAGCTATGAAAGTCCTAGACAGCATCTTCTTCCAGTATAAGTTTGTTTCATCAGCACTGAAGATGTGTTGTTTAGTGTAGCCACCTTCATTCATTATCTTAGCTAAATCTTCTAGATAACTTTTGCTGCAGCTTCTATATCAGCACTTGCTGTTTCACCTTGCACTTTTATGTTATGGAGACAGCTTCTTTCCCTAAACCTCATGAACCAACCTCTGCTAGCTTCAAACTTTTCTTCTACAGCTTCCTCACCTCCCTCAGCCTTCATTGAAGTAAAGAGTTAGGGCCTTGCTCTGGATTAGGCTTTGGCTTAAGGTGATGTGTGGCTGGTTTGAACTTCTATCCAGACAGCTAAAATTTTCTTCGTATCAGCAATAAAGAAAGCAAAGCTGTTTTGCTTTTTCATCATTTGTGTATTCACTGGAATAGCACTTTTCATTTCTTTCAAGAACTTGTCCTTTGCATCCTCAGCTTGACTGTTTGGCACAAGAGACCTAGCTTTCAGCCTGTCTTGGCTTTTGACCTGCCTTCCTCACTCAGTTTAATTACTCTAGCTTTTGATTTAAAGTGAGACATGTGACTCTTTCTTTCTACTTGAATACTTAGTGGCCATTGTAAGACTATTAATTGGCCTAATTTCAATATTGTTGTATCTCAGGGTTTAGGGAGGCCCAAGGAGAGGAAGAGATCAGGGAACAGCCAGTAGGTGGAGCAGCCAGAACACAACCTTTATCAATTAAGTTCACCATCTTATATGGCTGCAGTTTGTGACACTCCAAAACAATTACAATAGTAATATCAAATATCACTGATCACAGATCACTGTAACAAATATAATAATAATGAAAAAGTTTAAAATATTACAACTACCAAAATGTGACACAGAGACAGGAAGTGAGCAAATACTTTTGGAAACATGGCACCCATAGACTTGCTCAATACAGGGTTGCCATGAAACTTCAATTTGCAAAAAAATCAGTATCTGCAAGGCGCAATAAAGTAAGGCACAATAAAACAAGGGTATACCTGTATAACTCCATTTTGTCCAAGTCTTCTTAAATTTCTCTCAGCAATGATGTGTAAACTTCAGTGTACAGGTTGTTGACGTCTTTTATCAGAGTTGTCCCTAAGTATGTCATATATTTTGAAGCTATTATAAATGGTATTGGTCTTTTAAATTTCAATTTCTGATTGTTGCATGCTATTATATATATTGATAAATACAAGAGTTTTTTGCACATTGATGTTATATTCTATAATTTTGCCAAACTCACTTGTTAATTCTAGTATTTTTCATAGATTCCATCAGGTTTTCTTTATAGATGATTGTGTCAGTGAATCAAGGCAGTTTTACTTCTTTTCATTTCTTCTTCTTGTCTTTTACTAGGTGGAATCTCCAGTCACTGCTAAATAAAAGCAGAGAGAATGGACATCTTATCTCCTTTCTGATCTTAGGGAAACAATATTCTTCAACTCACTAGTAAGTATGAGATTAGTGTGTGTTTTTCATAGATGCCCTTTATTATATTGAGCTAGTCCCCTTCTGCTCTTAATTTGCTGATAATTTTTCTCAAAGATGGTTATTGAATTCTGTCAGATGTGTTTTCTTTGTTGAGATGATCATGTTTTTTTCCTTTTAGTTTGTTAATATGGTGAATTACATTGACTTTATTTTTTTATTGACATATAGTGGACTTACAATGCTGTGCCAATCTCTGCTGCACAGCAAAGTGACTCAGTTATACACATACAGACATTCTCTTTTTTTTTTTTTGGTGGTACGCAGGCCTCTCAATGCTGTGGCCTCTCCCGCTGCGGAGCACAGGCTCCGGACGTGCAGGCTCAGCGGCCATGGCTCACGGGCCCAGCCGCTCCGAGGCACGTGGGATCCCCCCGGACCAGGGTAGGAACCCGCGTCCCCTGCACCAGCAGGCGGACTCTCAACCACTGCGCCACCAGGGAAGCCCCTAGACATTCTCTTTTTAATATCCTTTTCCATTATGGTTTATCCCAGGAGATTGGATATAGTTCCTTGTGCTATACAGTAGGACCTTATTGTTTATCCATTCTAAATATAATAGTTTGCATCTACCAACCCCAAATTCCCAGTCCATCCCTCTCCCTACTCCCCTCCCCTTTGGCAACCACAAGTCTGCTCTCTATGTCTGTGAGTCCGTTTGTGTTGTAGATAGGTTTATTTGTGCCATATTTTAGATTCCACATATAAGTGATATCATATTGTATTGTCTTTTTCTGACTGTCTTCACTTAGTATGATAATCTCTAGTTGCATCCATGTTGCTGCAAATGGCATTTTTTGTTCTTTTTATGGCTGAGTAGTGTTCCATTGTATATATGTACCACAACTTCTTTATCATTCATCTGTCTATGGACATTTAGATTGCTTCCATGTTATGGCTATTGTGAACAGTGCTGGTATGAACATAGGGATGCATGTATCTTTTTGAATTATAGTTTTGTCCGGGGGTATGCCCAGGAGTGGAATTGCTGAATCATATGGTAACTCTATTTTTAGTTTTCTGAGGAACCTCCATACTATTTTCCATAGTGGCTACAGCAACTTACATTCCCACCAACAGTGTAGGAGTGTTCCCTTTTCTCCACACCCTCTCCAGCATTTGTTATTTGTAGACTTTTTAATGATGGCCATTCTGACTGGTGTGAGTTAGTACCTCATTGTAGTTTTGATTTGCATTTCTCTAATAATTAGTGATGTTGAACATATTTTCATGTGCCCACTGGCCATCTATTGATATATGTCTCCTTTGGAGAAATGTCTACTAAGGTCTTCTGCCCATTTTTCAGTTGGGTTGTTTGCTTTTTTGTTGTATGAGCTGTTTGTATATTTTGGAGATTAAGCCCTTGTCAGTTACATCATTTGTGAATATTTTCTGCCATTCCATAGGTTGTCTTTTCTTTTTTTATGGTTTCCTTTGTTATGCAGAACCTTGTAAGTTTGATTAGGTCCCATTTGTTTACTTTTGCTTCTATTTCTATTGCCTTGGGAGACTGACCTAAGAAAACATTGGTATGATTTATGTCAGAGAATGTTTTGCCTATGTTCTCTGCTAGGAGTTTTATGGTGTCATGTCTTATGTTTACTTCTTTAAGCCATTTTAAATTTATTTTTGTGCATAGTGTGAGGGTGTGTTCTAACTTCATTGATTTACATGCAGCTGTCCAACTTTCCCAGCACCACTTGCTGAAAAGACTGTCTTTTTCACATTTTATATTCTTGCCTCCTTTGTCAAAGATTAATCAACTGTAGGTGTGTGGTTTTATGTCTGGTTTTGTACCAATACCACACTTTTTTGATTACTTAGCTTGTAGCATTACCTGAAGTCTGGGAGAGTTATGCCTCCTGCCTTGTTTTTATTCCTCAGGATTGCTTTGGCAATTCTGGGTCTTTACATTGACTTTAGAATGTTAAACCAAATTTCCGTTCCTGGCATAAACCCCACTTGGGATTTATATATTATTGAATTTGATTGCTGAAATTTCTTCTAGAATTTTCCACCTATGTTCATAAAGTATATTGATCTGTGGATTTATTTTCTTGTCTGATTTTGGTAACAGGATTGTGCTGACCTCATAGAATGACTTAGGATGTATTGTCTTCCCTTTAATGTTTTTGAAGAGTTTGCATAGAATTGCTTTTATAAATATATAGTAGAATTCACCAAGGAAGCCATTCAGACCAGAAGTTTTTTTGTTGCAACGTTTTTATCGACAAATTCAATTCCTGTAATAAATATAAGGCTACTCAGGCTGTTTTTTATTGTGTCTTTTCTCTTTGGTACTTTGTGTCTTTCAAGGAATTTGTCTGTTTCATCCATGTTGTTGAATTTAATAGCATAAAGTTATTCATAATATTCCCTTACAATCCTTTTGATATCTGTAGAATCTGTGGTGATATCATTTCTCTCACTCCTGACATTAGCAAATTCTGTATTCTCTCTTTTGCCTCATCAGTCTGCCTACAAGTTTACCAGATTTTTATAGCACAGAAAACTCTACTCAATACTCTGTAATGGCCTATATGGGAAAAGAATCTAAAAAAGAGTGGATAGGGGCTTCGCTGGTGGCACAGTGGTTGAGAGTCTGCCTGCCGATGCAGGGGACACAGGTTCGTGCCCCGGTCCGGGAGGATCCCACGTGCTGCAGAGCGGCTGGGCCTGTGAGCCATGGCTGCTGGGCCTGCACGTCTGGAGCCTGTGCTCCGCAGTGGGAGAGGCCACAACAGTGAGAGGCCCGCGTACCGCAAAAAAAAAAAAGAGTGGATATATGTATATGTATGACAGATTCACTTTGCTGTACACCTGAAACTAACACAACATTGTAAATCCACTATACTCCAATAAATTTTTTTAAAAAGCCAAGAAATGAAAAACAAAACAAAACGAAACAAACAGCTTTTGGTTTCATTAATTTTCCATACTGTTTTGCTGTTTCATTGGTTTCTGCTCTGTTTTATATTACTTCCTTTCTTTGGCTTAATTTGGAATTAATTTGCTCTTACTTTTACACTTTCTCTTCTTAAATTTTGTAACCATTTTATTTTGAAATAATTTTATGCAAAGTTGCAAACACTGTAAACAGGATTCCTATATACCCTTTACACAGCTTCTCCTAATGTGAATGCCTTTCATAACCATGATAGAGTGATCAAAATCAGGAAAGTAACATTAGTGCAATACTATTAACTAAACTAAAAGCCTTCTCAAGTTTCCTTGTTTTTCCACCAATATTCTTTCTCTGTTCCAGTATCTATTTCAGGGTCCCACATTGTATTTAGTTTTTTCTTTTAAGTGTACAGTTTAGTAGTATTCAGTATATTCACATTGTTGTGAAGCAGATATACAGAATATTTTCTTTGTGCAAAACTGAAACCCCGTATTTATTAAACAATAGCTCCCCCTTTCCCCCACCCCAGCCACTGGTAAACATCATTCTACTTTCTGTTTCTATGAATTTGACGGCTTTAGATACCTCATATAAATGGAATCCTACAATATTTGTCTTTTTTTAGTGGCTTATTTCACTTAGCATAATGTCCTCAAGGTGCATGCATATTGTATCATATGACAAGATTTCTTTCGTTTTTAAGGCCGAATAATATTCCATTGTATGTACATACCACGTTTTGTTTGTCCATTCATCCATCTATGAACATTTAGGTTGCTTCCACCTCTTGGCTATTGTGAATAGCACTTCTTTCAACGTGGTTGTACAAATATATCTTTGAAACCCTGTTTTCAGTTCTTTTAGATGTATACTCAGAAATGGGATTACTGGATCATATGGTAATTCTATTGTTAATTTTTGTGGAACCTCTATACTGTTTTCTATAGTGCTTGTAACATTTTACAATCCCACCAACAGTGCGTTAGCCTCCCACAAGTGTTCAAATTTCTCCACATCCTTGCCAACACTTGCTATTTTCTGTTCTTTTTTTCTTTTTATAGTAGCCATCCTAATGGGATAAGTATTATTTCTTAAAATGGTAACTGAAGTCATTGATTTGAGAACTTTTTGCTTTTCTAATATTGATATTTAGTGCTATAAAGCTCCTCCTAGTAGTGATCTAATAGCATATCACAAAATTTGATATGTTGTGTTTTCATTTTCATTCAGTTCAAAATACTTTCTAATTTCTCTTTTGGTTTATTTTTTGGCCTATGAGTGATTTAAACTGTTTATATTTAATGTTATTATTGATATGGTTAGGTTTAAATTTATTATCTTGCTATTTCCTTTTTTAGAGGTGCTCCTTTATTTTTTTTAACATCTTTATTGGAGTATAATTGCTTTACAATGTTGCATTAGTTTCTGCTGTATAACAAAGTGAATCAGCTATATGTATACATATATCCCCATATCCCCTTGCGCTTGCACCTCCCTACCACCCTCCCTATCCCACCCCTCTAGGTGGTCACAGAGCACCGAGCTGATCTCCCTGTGCCATGTAGCTGCTTCTCACAAGCTATCTATTTTACATTTGGTAGTGTATATATGTCAATGCTACTCTGTCACTTCATCCCAGCTTCCCCTTCCCCCTCCCCATGTCCTCAAGTCCATTCTCTACATCTGTGTCTTTATTCCTGTCCTTCCTCTATGTTCATCAGAAACTTTTTTTTTTTTTTTAGATTCCATATATATGTGTTAGCATACGGTATTTGTTTTTCTCCTCCTGACTTACTTCACTCTGTGTGACAGACACTAGGTCCATCCAACTCACTATATGAATGAGTTGGATATAACTCAATTTCATTTCTTTTTATGGCTGAGTAATATTCCATTGTATATAGTTCCACATCTTCTTTATCCACTCATCTGTTGATGGACACATAGGTTGCTTCCATGTCCTGGCTATTGTAAATAGTGCTGCAGTGAACACTGTGGTACATGTCTCTTTTCGAATTATGGTTTTCTCAGGGTATATGTCCAGTAGTGGGATTGCTGGGTCATATGGCAGTTCTATTTTTACTTTTTTAAGGAACCTCCATACTGTTCTCCATAGTGGCTGTATCAATTTATATCCTCACCAACAGTGCAAGAGGGTTCCCTTTTCTTCACACCCTCTCCAACATTTATTGTTTGTAGATTTTTTTGATGGTGGCCATTCTGACCCCTTGCTATTTCTTTTCCCTTTGTCCCATCTGTTTTTTATTTTCCTTTCCCTATTTCTCTGACTTTTTGTTATTGAATAGTTTTCATGATTCTATTTTATCTCTGCTGTTGGATTTTGTCTACTCTGGATGCATTTAATTTTTTTCTCTTGATTATTAGCATTAAGCAATTTAATTATGATGTGCCTTGTGGTAGTTTTCTTCTATTTCTTGTGACTGAGATTTATTGACCTTTTTATATCTATGGTTTTATAGTTTTCATCAAATTTAGAAAAAAATTGACCATTACTTCTTCAAATACTTTTCCAATTACATGTATATTAGACCACTTAAAGTTATGCCACAGATCAAGACCCTCTGTTAATTTTTTTAAATTGACTTCTCCCTGTGTTTCATTTTCTGTGGATTCTATTGGTATTTCTTGAACTTCTCTACTTTTTCTATCTGCAGTGTATAATCTATTATAATTCCATCTAGTATATTTTTCATGTCACACATTGTAAACTTCATCTGTAGAATTTAGATTTTAGTTTCTTATATTTTCATGTTTCTATTTAACTTTTCAAGCTTGAAGAATACAGTTAAAATAACTATTTTAGTGTCTTTGCTAATTTTAATATCAGTGTCAGTCCCAATTGATTGATTTATCTCCTCTTTATGGGTTCTGTTTTCCTGTTTCTTTACATGCCAGGTAACTTTAACATGAGGCCAAACATAAATTTTACCTTGTTAAATTCTGGATATTTTACTTTCATAAATATTCTTGAGAGTTCCCCTCCCCCCACCCCAGGATTCAGTTAAGCTGCTTGGAAACGGTTTGCTCCCTTCAGGTCTTACTTTAAGATTTATTTGGTTGAATGGAGCACTATTTAGTGTAGGGTTCATTATTCCCCATCAAGAAGCAAAACCTTCTGTGTACTCTACCCATTGTCTTTTTTATTTGGAGGTTTTCCAAAGTCTGGCTGGTGGGAACAGGAACTATTCCTGGCCTTGTAGGCACTGTTACATCCAATCCTTTCAGGTAGTCTTTTTTTTTTTTTCCTTTAACTCCAGCTTTGAGTAATTTTCACTTATGTGAAACCAGAACTGGGATCAATAAAAGGAAGTTACAGAGAGGTTGATTTGAGGTGAATATAAGGAAGGGTTTTCTAATACTTACAGGTATCACAAATGGAATAGATTCCCCTATAAGGTAGTATGATAAGGCAGTATGATAGATCTCACAAACTGAAAATATCCTGACAAAACCTGGAGAGCTAATTCCTGGAGATTTTGTCATAGAAATTCATGTTTTGTTATTTAGAATATTGTGTTAGATTACTTTTATGTTCTTAGACATCAGAGTACATGATTCTCTAGTAGCCATAGAAGTAGCCAGAGTTTAATACCCTTGGAGAGAAAAGAATAAATTTGATAACACTTTTACCCCATTCTGTAAATCATATAGCAAATACAGTTTCACCGCTGGTAGTTACAATAATACTCATATTGTTTAAATCAGTAAGCCTCTATTTCCCTAAAATATTACTTCTCTACTTAATATGAAGAGATTTCCAGGTTTTTGGAGTAAAAACCTTTTGACAGTTTCATCTGAAGAAATGTAGTACATAGCTATAATAGTTTGTGTTCATGAAACCAAATTATAGGTAAAACTAACCTCAAAGAATGGATGAGATCTGTGTGATCCTATTTTCCAAGGGCTCTGGGGCCCCCAGCTTAGATTTTTCAGAGATTTTTTGTTATCAGTAACAAAATATATTTAAGTACTTCTGATGTGTAAGATACAGGACTAGAATATTCTTCCTCCATAGAAATGGATAGAAGGAGCATCTATGTGTGTGGGTGATTATCCTTTAACATCCCTGCTGTATCATTCATGGTCTTCACAGGAAACAGAAGGCACACCCAAACGGGTTTAAATGAAGAGACTTAAAAGTATATTCTGTTTATAGAGGTGTGCACAGTATGGCTATTATAGCACAAAACTGTTGCCACCCTTAGGCCTGAAGGGGCAAGGTAGTGATCAGTGTTACCAGAAGTGGCAAGAGCTGGACCCACAGATGTGCCATCTGACAGGAGCTGTGGCTGTAGAGTAATGCAGGACCACCAGAACCATGCTGCTAGTTACAGAGTGAGAGGGGAATAAATATCTCAACCTATTTTTCCACCCTCTGATTGCCAGCCAATGCTTTCACAACCTGACCAGAAGCCATAAGATTGGGAGCTCAGATTACAATCTGATAATTATATGCTATGAAGTAAACGGGTATACTTGTTTATTCGTTATTATCTATCTTCTATCTACTGGAAAGTATGTGCCAAGGGAGCAAGGAACTTTATTGTATTCCCTACTGTGTCTCTACCACCCAAAATAATTCCTGGCACATAGAAGTATTCAGTTGGTATTTGTTTAAAGATTGTTTGCCTGGGTACAGGTTTGAATGGCTGCTGTTTTCCATATAAACTTCTTGGGATAAAGAGGCTTTAAAGCCACTTTCCTAAATAGAAAAATAACTTAGCAGCTGCATAAACGCTTGCAAAATAAATAATGGGAACAAAACTTAAACTGGATTAAAACAAGCACATAAAGGACCAAAACTTCTGAGCCAGTGATTGTCTAGGAACAGGTGTGGGGTTAAGCCAAGGAAAACCACAGCAATAATTCTTGGTGAAAAGACTTAGTCAATATTAGGGAACCACACAGTTAATCTCCCAAATGGATCCTTCTTCCAAACTAGTGCAAGGATCCAGAAAGCTTCAATATGAATAAACTTCCATATAGCACTTTGATGTGAGACATGCAAAAGAGCAGCAGTGAAGGAAGAAGTCTGACAGCTCTTCAGGCAGTCTACTGTGGCCAGCAGAATTAATGTCAAATGAAATATAAACCCAGGCAACTACTTATACAGCTCAGAGAGGAATAAAGAACTCTTTTCCGCCTTTATTTAAAGACACCTATGAAATAGCTTTTGAAATTATATTATTTTAATTTATGTAACATAAAAGTGACCAAAATGAAAAGCCCATCATTTTGTTTAGCATTAATTATATTATTTACTCATTTAATATTTATTGAGCACTCACTATATAATAGTAATTGTCACCAAGCATACAAAAAATGAGTAACATAGAGTCCCTGCCCTCTAGGGCATTACAATCACATGACTGAAGGGGTATGAAAGCTAATGATTAGCTACATCACAAGGGCCATAAGAGAGGTAAAGAAAGGCATCATGAAAACACAGAAAAGGGAGCACTTGGCATTGCCCAGAGACATCAAGAAGGGCTTCTGGTGAGGGGAAGACATATAAACTGAGGCTTAAAGGCTAAATGGAAATTTTCTAGTTGAATAGGAGTATGTTGAGATGGGAAAGGCATGGCAGGTACTCCATAACACTGGCAGTATTTGCACTCATGCTCACAAACTGTTACTGCTAGCAGATATTTTAATTATGATTGAACTAAGGAGAAAACGTCAGACATGGAATTAATTCATAAAAGGGTACAGAGACCAGTCCCTCCCATCAGGAAACTTGCACAAGACTCTTACATAGCCTCATCCACCAGAGGGCAGACAGCAGAAGCAAGAAGAACTACAATCATGCAGCCTGTGGAACAAAAACCACATTCACAGAAAGATAGACAAGATGAAAAGTCAGAGGGCTATGTACCAGATGAAAGAACAAGATAAAACCCCAGAAAAACAACTAAATGAAGTGGACATAGGCAACCTTCCAGAAGAAGAATTCAGAATAATGATAGTGAAGATGATCCAGGACATCAGAAAAAGAGTGGAGGCAAAGATCCAGAAGATGCAAGAAATATTTAACAAAGATCTAGAAGAGTTAAAGAACAAACAGAGATGAACAATACAGTAACTGAAATGAAAAATACACTAGAAGGAATCAATAGCAGAATAACTGAGGCAGAAGAACGGATAAGTGACCTAGAAGACAGAATGGTGGAATTCACTGCTGCAGAACAGAATAAAGAAAAGAGAATGAAAAGAAATGAAGACAGCCTAAGAGACCTCTGGGACAACATTAAATGCAACAACATTCACATTATAGGGGTCCCAGAAGGAGAAGAGAGAGAGAAAGGACCAGAGAAAATGTTTGAGGAGATTACGTCGAAAACTTCCCTAACATGGGAAAGGAAATAGCCACCCAAGTCCAGGAAGCTCAGTGAGTCCCATACAAGATAAACCCAAGGAGAAACATGCTGAGACACACAGTAATCAAATTGGCAAAAATTAAAGACAAAGAAAAGTTACTGAAAGCAGCAAGGGAAAAATGACAACATACAAGGGAACTCCCATAAGGTTAACAGCTGATTTCTCAGCAGAAACTCTGCAAGCCAGAAGGGAGTGGCATGATATACTTAAAGTGATGAAAGGGAAGAACCTACAACCAAGATTACTCTACCCAGCAAGGATCTCATTCAGATTCGATGGAGAAATCAAAAGCTTTACAGACAAGCAAAAGCTAAGAGAATTCAGCACCACCAAAACAGCTCTACAACAAATGCTAAATGAACTTCCCTAAGTGGGAAACACAAGAGAAGAAAAGGACCTACAAAAACAAACCCAAAACAATTAAGCAAATGGTCATAAGAACCTACATATCGATAATTACCTTAAACGTGAATGGATTAAATGCTCCAAGCAAAAGACACAGTCTTGCTGAATGGATACAAAAACATGACCCATGTATATGCTGTCTACAAGAGACCCAGTTCAGACCTAGGGACACATACAGACTGAAAGTGAAGGGATGGAAAAAGATATTCCATACAAATGGAAATCAAAAGAAAGCTGGAGTAGCAATACTCATATCAGATAAAATAGACTTTAAAATAAAGAATGTTACAAGAGAAAAGGAAGGACACTACATAATGATCAAGGGACCAATCCAAGAAGAAGATGTAACAATTATAAATATATATGCACCCAACATGGGAGCACCTCAATACATAAGGCAACTGCTAACAGCTATAAAAGAGGAAATCGACAGTAACACAATAATACTGGGGGACTTTAGCACCTCACTTACAGCAATGGACAGATCATCCAAAATGAAAATAAATAAGGAAACAAAAGCTTTAAATGACACAATAGACCAGATAGATTTAATTGATATTTATAGGACACTCCATCCAAGAACAGCAGATTACACTTTCTTCTCAAGCATGTACAGAACATTCTCCATGATAGATCACATCTTGGGTCACAAATCAAGCCTCAGTAAATTTATGAAAATTGAAATCATATCAAGTATCTTTTCTGACCACAAAGCTATGAGATTAGAAATCAATTACAGGGAAAAAAATGTAAAAAACACAAACACATGGAGGCTAAACAATACACTACTAAATAACCAAGAGATCACTGAAGAAATCAAAGATGAAATAAAAACATACATAGAGACAAATAACAAAGAAAACACGACGATCCAAAACCTATGGGATGCAGCAAAAGCAGTTCTAAGAGGGAAGTTTATAGCTATACAAGCCTACCTCAAGTAAGAAGAAAAATCTCAAATAAACAATTTAACCTTACACCTAAAGGAACTAGAGAAAGAAGAACAAACAAAACCCAAAGTTAGCAGAAGGAAAGAAATCATAAAGATCAGAGCAGAAATAAATGAAATAGAAACAAAGAAAACAATAGCAAAGATCAATTAAACTAAAAGCTGGGACTTTGAGAAGATAAAATTGATAAACCGTTAGCCAGACTCATCAAGAAAAAGAGGGAGAGGACTCCAATCAATAAAATTAGAAATGAGAAAGAGAAGTTACAACAGAAACGGCAGAAATACAAAGCATCCTATCATATTACTACAAGCAACTCTGCCAATAAAATGGACAACCTGAAAGAAATGGACAAATTCTTAGAAAGGTATAACCTTCCAAGACTGAACCAGGAAGAAAGAGAAAATATGAACCGACCAATCACAAGTAATGAAATTGAAACTGTGATTAAAAATCTTCCAACAGGGCTTCCCTGGTGGCGCAGTGGTTGAGAGTCTGCCTGCCGATGCAGGAGACACGGGTTCATGCCCTGGTCCGGGAAGATCCCACATGCCATGGAGCGGCTGGGCCTGTGAGCCATGGCCGCTGAGCCTGCACGTCCGGAGCCTGTGCTCCACAACGGGACAGGCCACAACAGTGAGAGGCCTGTGTATCGCAAAAAAACAAAAACAAAAAAACCTCCAACAAACAAAAGTCCAGGACCAGATGCTTAACAGGTGAAGTCTATCAAACATTTAGAAAAGAGCTAACACACATCCTTCTCAAACTCTTGCAAAAAATTGTGGAGAAGGAACATTCTCAAACTCATTCTATGAGGCCACCATCACCCTGTTACCAAAATCAGACAAAGATACTACAAGAAAAGAAAATTACAGACCAATATCACTGATGAATATAGATGCAAAAAGCCTCAACAAAATACTAGCAAACAGAATCCAGCAACACATTAAAAGGATTATGCACCAAGATCAAGTGGGATTTATCCCAGGGATGCAAGGATTCTTCAATATATGCAAATCAATCAATGTGATACACCATATTAACAAATTGAAGAATAAAAACCATATGACCATCTAAATAGTTGCATAAAAAGCTTCTGACAAAATTCAACACCCATTTATGATAAAAAAACTCTCCAGAAAGTGGGCATAGAGGGAACCTACCTCAACATAATAAAGGCCATATACAACAAATCCATAGCAAACATCATTTTCAATGGTGAAAAACTGAAAGCATTTCCTCTAAGATCAGGAGTAAGATAAGGATGTCCACTCTCACAACTATTATTCAACATAGTTTTGGAAGTCCTAGCCATGGCAATCAGAGAAGAAGAAGAAATAAAAGAATATAAATTGGAAAAGAAGAAGTAAGACTGCCACTGTTTGCAGATGACATGATACTATACATAGAGAATCCTAAAGATGCCACCAGAAAACTACTAGAGCTAATCAATGAATTTGGTAAAGTTGCAGGATACAAAATTAATGCACAGAAATCTCTTGCATTCTTATACAATAATGATGAAAAATCTAAAAGAGAAATTAAGGAAACACTCCCATTTACCACTGTAACAATAAGAATAAAATATCTAGGAATAAACCTACCTAGGAAGACAAAAGACCTGTATGCAGAAAACTATAAGGCACTGATGAAAGAAATTAAACATGATACCAATAGATGGAGAGATATACCATGTTCTTGGATTGGAAGAATCAATATTGTGAAAATGAATATACTACCCAAAGCAATCTACAGATTCAATGCAATCCCTATCAAATTACCAATGGCATTTTTTATGGAACTAGAACAAAAAATCTTAAAATTTGTACAGAAACACAAAAGACCCCGAATAGCCAAAGCAGTCTTGAGGGAAAAAAACAGAGCTGGAGGAATCAGACTCCCTGACTTCAGACTATATTACAAAGCTACAGTAATGAAGACAATATGGTACTGGCACAAAAACAGAAACATAGATCAATGGAACAAGATAGAAAACCCATAGATATACCCATGCACCTTGGGTCAACTAATCTATGACAAAGGAGGCAAGCATATACAATGGAGAAAAGACAATCTCTTCAATAAGTGGTGCTGGGAAAACTGGACAGCTACATGTAAAAGAATGAAATTTGAACACTCCCTAACAACATACACAAAAATAAACTCAAAATGGCTTAGAGACCTAAATGTAAGACTGGACACTATAAAACTCTTAGAGGAAAACATAGGAAGAACACTCTTTGATGTAAATCACAGCAATATCTTTTTAGATCCACCTCGTAGAGAAATGGAAATAAAAACAAAAATAAACAAATGGGACCTAATGAAACTTCAAAGCTTTTGCACAGCAAAGGAAACCATAAACAAGACCAAAAGACAACCTGCAGAATGGGAGAAAATATTTGCAAATGAATCAACAGACAAAAGATTAATCTCCAAAATATATAAACAGCTCATGCAGCTCAATATTAAAAAAACAAACAACCCAATCCAAAAATGGGCAGAAGACCTAAATAGACATTTCTCCAAAGAAGACATATGGATGGTCAAGAAGCACATGAAAAGCTGCTCAACATCACTAATTATTAGAGAAATGCAAATCAAAACTACAATGAGGTATCACCTCACACCAGTTAGAATGGGCATCATCAGAAAATCTACAAACAACAAATGCTGGAGAGGTGTGGAGAAAAGGGAACCCCTTGCACGGTTGGTGGGAATGTAAATTGATACAGCCACTATGGAGAACAGTATGGAGGTTCCTTGAAAAAAACTAAACATAGAATTACCATATGATCCAGCAATCCCGCTACTGGGCATATACCCAGAGAAAAACGTAATTCAGAAAGACACATGCACCCCAATGTTCATTGCAGCACTATTTATAATAGCCAGGTCATGGAAGCAACCTAAATGCCCATCGACAGACGAAAGGATAAAGAAGAAGTGCTACATATATAATGGAATATTACTCAGCCATAAAAAGGAATGAAATTGGGTCATTTATTGAGACATAGATGGATCTAGAGACTGTCATACAGAGTGAAGTGTGTCAGAAAGAGAAAAACAAATATTGTATATTAACACATATATGTGGAACCTAGAAAAATGGTACAGATGAACCGGTTTGCAGGGCAGAAATTGAGACACAGATGTAGAGAATAAACGTATGGACACCAAGGGGGAAAAGTGGGGGTGGGGTGGTGGTGGTGTGATGAATTGGGCGATTGGGATTGACATGTATACACTGATGTGTATAAAATTGATGACTAATGAGAACCTGCTGTATAAAAAAATAAATTAAATTAATTTAAAAATTTAAAAAAAGAGATTGACACACACACACAAAGGAAAAAAAAAACAAAAGAAACAAAAAAATGTCAATCTCCTAAAAAAATAATAAAATAAAATAAAAGGGTACAGTCATGCCACATGAAGACCAGATAACTACAGAGTAAGCTATAGGAACGACAGTTTCACAATAGTTCAAATAGAGAAATGTAATAAGAGAATAAAGTCATCATACATCACATGGCAAAATGGGCACTTAAATCTCAAAGCTGCACCACTGAAGTCAGAGCCATGTTCACATTACTAGTTATAATTCAATTTTATCAAAAACTTCCAACACATTGAATTAATGTTCTTAATTTGATCTCATGTAATGTTATGGCTCTAAATACCATCTATAGGCTGTATCTCCAAAGATTTTATCATTACCCTAGGTTTCTCCTCTGATTTCCAGTTTGGTATATGCCCAGTAGGCATCTCAAACATTTCCAAATAACAATTCTTATTCTCCTCTCTACATTTATTCCTCCAATCTGCTCTTCCCCTAGACTTGTCCATTTCAGTGAATGCCAACTCCAACTGTCTGTTTCCTCAGTCATCCAGTTACCCTAGAGACCTCTCTTTCACACACCTCATTCATTCCATCAGCAAATTTTCTGCCTTCCAAATATACCCAGAACCTGACCATATCTCACAACCTCCCTCTGCCATGCTGGTCCAAGTTGTTGTTACTCCTTGCCTCCTAACAAGTCTCACACCTTGTCTTTTGCCACCCCTTCTGTCTATTCATCATATAATCCTCAGTAATCTATTTAAATATGTCAAGTCATATTTTCCCTCTATTCAAAACTCTCCATTAGCTTCCAATCTGTTTCAGAGTAATATATATGTATATATGTAAATATGTATGTACCTATACAGCCGACCCTTGAACAACCCAGGTTTTAGGGGTACCAACCCTCCCTACAGTCAAGAAAATCCATGTGTAACTTAGAGCTGATCCTCCATATACACAGTTCTGCATCTGTGGACTCAACCAACCATAGATCATATAGTACTGTAGTATTTACTATTGAAAAAAATCCGTGAGAAAAAAAAAGAAACAGGAAAAAAAAATTTGTATAAAAGTATGCATGCACAGTTCAAACCTGTTGTTCAAAGTTCAACTGTATATGTATATGTGTGTGTTTGTGGATATATGTCTGTGTGTGTGTGTGTGTGTGTGTGTGTGTGTGTGTGTATAATTACCTACAAGGCCCCATGTAATCTGCTCCCGCCTGCCCCTCCACACTTACCTCTCTAACCTATGTCCTACTTCTCCCCCCCAGTAACTTTGCTCCGATGCTTCAGCCACACTGGCCTCCTTAATGTTCCTCAAACACACCAAGCAGCCTCTGGCCTCAGTGTTTATTGTTCTCTTTTCCCTCATGTCCTTTAGGTTTCAGGGAGAACTTCCCTGGCCCTATCTGAAATTTTAATGCCTTCCCTCATTCGCTATTTCCCTTCTCAGCTTTATTTAATATATATTTTTTTATAATTCCTGAGTTCCCACAGATTTTACTTGTTGATATATTTCTTGTCTGTCTGTTCCACGAGGGTGCAGATTTATGTCTGTCTCATTCACTGCTGTATCTCTAGTGCCTAATATCTCTAGCACACAGAAGCTGCTCAATAAACAGTAGTTAATTTTTAAAAATTATGCAGCTTTTTATTGTACACTGCATTTGACAAGACATGCAATTATAATGCATTTCCAGAATTCATTAAACAAATAGTATTTAGTGAGCATTCACACCAGAAGGCGGCAGCAAACCTTCATTAGCTCAGCAAATAGATACCACACTGGGTCAGCAATTCAGAGGGGACAGCTAATCAGATTAGGCAGTTCAAGCTGGCCCCAGGAGTCTGAGCTGAAGAGGATGAGCCAGAGAGCTGGTTGGGACTGTGTCCTCATCAAGATGCGGGAAAGAGGCAGGAAGAGAGGGAGGCAGTCTTGTCTAAGAGAATGAGATCCACACTGAGGGCCCATGGAATGAACAGATGGGTTGTTAAGGAACCTAATCAACGAATTAGGCAAATTATCCCAGCCAAGTCAGGAAACCTGTTGGTATTGGTCACAGGGGTCACCCCTCTCAAATGACAAGCCTTTTTATCTTTGCAGCCAGAGCCAGGAGTCCAAATATACCTATCTCTAAGAAGACTGGTGGAGAATGGTGCAGGTCCCAGGTGTAGTACCTCTTCACCGAGGATCATGGTTTTTTAATCACTGAAATATTCTATATCTAGTACTTGGTTAAGTAAAATCCAAGATGGCAAGTGCTTGGGTCCAGGTTGCTACAGCAGAAAACCAGATATTGGTGCTTTGAATTATCAGAACAAGTTAAAATAATTCTAGCCATAAATGGTCAAAGACAGGTGCTTTTTCCATTATTCACTCAGACACTGTCATTTACTCCCTAAGAAACCGTCACTTCTTAGATTTATTTTTTTTTAAGTATACTCCCTTCAACCCTCAGTGTTTAATCTCTTCAAGCCCACTTCCCAGGCCCCTTTTTCCTCATTTCAATGAGCATTCTTCTTGTCTTTCTCACATGACTCACAGCTACTCCATTTAATACGGTAAACCATGGCCTCATGTGACTCTTGAGCATTTCAAATGTGATTAGTGTAAGTGAGAAACTGATTTTTACAAATTCATTCAGTTTTAATTAATTTACATTTAAAAGCTAATACTTGATTCACCTATTGGGGAATTTTAAGTATGTTTAGAATAACTTCAGTGCATGAATCTACTTTCAACTGTAAACATTATGAAATACAAACACATATATATTTCTGATAAAAATTTAGATATGAATTAAGATGTTCCTCAAGTATAAAATATACACTGGATTTTGAAGACAGCACAAAAATATATAATATATCTAATTTATAATTTTTATATTGATTGTATGTTGAAATGATAGTATTTTGGGTATAGTGGGTCAATTTGAACTATATTATAAAATTAACTTTACTCATTTTTTTTCTTTATTTAATGTGGCTGCTAGAAAAAAATTAAATCACACATATATCTTAATATTTCTCTTGTGCACTCTGGTCTAGAGGCTTACTACTCAAACAGTAGTCTGTGCATCAATAGGCAGGATGTCACCCGGGAACTTCTTGGAAATACAGAGTCAGAATATGCATCTAAAAAAATCCCTGAGCAACTTGTTTGACCATTAAAGCTTGAGATGCAGTGATCTAGACTGTGATCACTCACCCACTCTTCCTCTGTATCTCTGGCACACAGAAGCTGCTCAATCAAAGCAATTTTGCAGCTTCCCGTCACACACTTGCCATTCCCCTCAAATGGCTGCCATACTAGACCCTGATCAAGCTATCTGCTAAACAGCACTGGTTTGCTGCTCTTGTCTCCCCTGGTCTTCCCTGCCCTTTAGCTACCTGTAAACTAATCCTAACTACTTTTACTCCACATATTATAATCAGAGACTCATAGAATGCTAGAACTGGACAATAACTAACACAGGTTCATTGCCCTGGAAGGAGAGCCTGAGACAGGGATTTCTATTCTGCTTTTTCAGGGAGTGATCTCAGAAAAAGATGAGTGAAGGAAGCAGAATTGATAGGGGAAAAAAAAAACGCTAAGCAAGGATATAGTCTCTACTGAAGACTACCTTTACCCTGATCCTAGAGAGATGGTCTGGAGTCCAAGTTGTGCTACAGTGTTGTTCCCACATTAAGGCAAAAGTGGCCCTTTTGCTACTTTCAAGCTAGTCAGTCATTGGCTGACACTGGGGGTCAATGCATGGGCTTCATGCTAAGTGCCTTCCTTTTTTAAATTCTCTTAAATTTTTATTGGAGTATAGTTGATTTACAATGTTGTGTTAGTTTCTGCTGTACAGCAAAGTGAATCAGTTATACATATACATATATCCACTCTTTTTTAGAGTCTTTTGCCATGCAGGTCATTACAGAATTGAGTAGAGTTCCCTGTGTTCACTATATTGATGATATGTTAATTGGACCTGGTAGACATGAGGCAAGTGGATAACTTGTATCTTAATATATGTGCTCCAGAGGGTGGAAGATAAACTATACAAAGATTCAGGGCCTCCCATATCCATGAAAGTTTTAGGGATCTCTCACTTTCTGACTCAGGATAAAACAACAGAATGGTTTCTTGAAGGTACAGCTTAAGTACCATCTTGGGAATGATGCCATGTCAGGATGATGCACTGTCCTCAGAAGACAGTTTATATATTCAATCAAAGACGTCGCCAATAAGTAGAATGCATGGTCCAGAAACCAAAGTGTTAAAGTGGAAGTCACTCCAAGCCACTATATTGTTGTTATTAACCTATATTGTGACAGAGAGCAGAAGAATTAACATAGCCTTGACCATGTATGTATACAGTTGTCTATCTCCTGTGAACACAAACTGCTTCTGATCCTGCTTCTGATGTGGGCCCTCCCAAAGGACATGGACCGTTGTTGGCTTTTCCATTTTTTTAAAAAATATTAGAACCTGGCAAGCATTCCCACCTCTATAAGCCTTTTGGTTTCTTCTCAACAGTTTGCCACAGCAGCTCTGGCATCTCTACATCACTTAGTGTTGGCCATCACCCTTTCCAAATGTCCAAGAGTCATTCCAGAAATGTATTAGAATCACTCAGCACTATTGCCAAGGGTTTAACTTCTGTATCACAGGGGAGTGCTTCCATATCACCAAACTGTCCCATGTCCAGACTTATATTCCTCCCCTCTTGCTTCAGCATCCTCAGGATTCTCAGGCATACTGTCCTGGTTTCTACTGATAAATGTAGGCCGGGAGCTGCAGCAATTTGGACACATAATTCCTCTCCTCTCTTTACCTTACCCAGCATCTCCCCAGTCAGGATTTGCTAAGATTTGATTTTCTGCTGGCCAGTATAAGTCTAGGGAAGATTCTGAGGAGGGTGGGGATTATTATGTTAGGCACTCACCTCATTTGAAGCTTCTGCATAGTCCTTAAGCAAATAGACTGTGATCTTCCAACAAGGGGAGTAGGGCAATTCTGCAGGTGCAGAGCATTGAAGGGAATTTAGGAGTTCAAGGGTCTCATGTGCATTTACCCACACACCTCCACCCAAGACTCAAGGTCACTCTCTTAACAGGGCACTGACTTTAATGTAAGACACTTGCCAGGGTTGAGAATTCAATCTTCTCTGAAATTCTGCTACTCTTACAATTAGGTCCTGAGCCTTGCCTTCAGCATGGTATGTCCTCTGGCTGCAGGAAATAAGGGTCTCCTTGAATGTTGCCAAAGAGGTCTTCCTACCCTAACTCTTTGCTTTATATTGCTGATAAATAGATACGTGCTTTGTCATCTCTCTTAAACAAATTAATGGCACATAGCAAGAACCACTCAACATCAGTCCTTATAGTTATTTCCCCGCATTGCTCAATCCCACTAGACATTACATCAGGTAGTAGATCCCTTTTCATCTATATCCCATTCCAGTTCACCATGGTGAACTAAATAGTGTTAGCACCTATTCAACTGCAGCATGCCAGGGACTATCAAATTCCACTTACCATCAGTGGTAGCATCCTCACTGTTATCCACCCCCAGAATAATCCAGAATGAATGAACTAACTATAGAAACCCATCCTTAGAGTCTGATCCTAAAACTACCTCCTAGACTCATAAAATGTGAGAACTCAAAGATGCCTGTCTTAATCTATTTCCCTGGGAACAGAGCCTGAGACAGAGATTCCTGTTCAAGTGATTTTGGGTGAATGCTCTGAGGAGGAGAGGCAAACAAGATAAGGCTAGTGGCGGGAGGAGCGTAGAGAGGGAGCTGCTCAAGAATGTGTTCTCAGCTAGATACGCTTCAATCTGATCCCACAGGGAAGTTCTGGAGCTCAAACTGCACCCCAGAATTGATTCCAACTTGAGGCAAGGACCACATGCCAATTAGTCATTTGTTGAGGACTGCCCTGTCCTGGTTGGGGATTTGGGGTGGTGGTGTGCATAGTATCCCAGGCAAGGTGGCTACCATTTCCCCAAAAGTTTTCCTTTAGAGAAGAGGGCATCTGTGAGTTCTATCCATGGACACTGAAAACAGCTGAGACAAGTGGACTGACCAGTAAAGGGAATCTTTGCAGACATGAATAGCATTTAATATAAGGCCTTAAAAATTAGTTAACTCAGTAATTAAAAATTTTTTTTTTGCCTTTTGTATCACATACTTCTTTAAGTCATTGAAAGTTGTGAATTCTCTCCACAGAAAAATACATATGTATAAAGATATTTATGTATACTGAAAAGAGGTTGACAGATGAGATTATTAAACCCCAAAGAGTTTATATGACTTGCCCAAAATTTTTGCTGTAAATTAGAGCAGAATGAGATGGCCAGACAACCAAAGTTCTAAACACCAAAACCTTTCGATGAAAAAAAATTTTATAATGAATTATACATACTTGATGTATTGAACCAACAAGGTATCTGAAATGTTTCTTGTTACATAAATTCACAGATATGTTAAAGTCATACACGTGATCCTCAAAATTTTTTTGCATTTAAATATTGCTGCTTGCCACTTTAAAACAATCATAAATTTCTACTTAGAAGAGGGGTGTTATGCTACTGCGATTAGAGGAAAGGATAAACATTCAAATATAACCAGGACTCAGAAGTGCCTCATCCTTACCAAAAGCACA
Source organism: Pseudorca crassidens (assembly GCF_039906515.1). Lineage (NCBI taxonomy): Eukaryota > Metazoa > Chordata > Mammalia > Artiodactyla > Delphinidae > Pseudorca > Pseudorca crassidens. The sequence continues at coordinate 50,939,682 of NC_090298.1, forward strand.
AACCTTAATGTTTTTGCTTTCTTCTTATTAAGAATATCTAAAGTGTGAATTAAAGTTTGCAAGTTCAGAGTATTTTTAAGAATGTCTGTAAGTTTTAAATTCCCTGTCTTCTCATTAGTGATGTTTTCTATAATACAGGTACTATTATAAGACAAGGAGGCTTTGGTTTTTAAAAGTGCTTTAAATAGGTCTTATTCTGTGCTAGAATATTTTTTATAATGAAAAGCTATTGACTGTTCCTTTAAAAACAGCTTTTGGATGTCAACTTGCTACTTTGGAAGTCACTAGGGGAAAACAGAGAAAAATACAGTATATTTTTAAAGAATGACTAATTTCACTGGCAATTTGAGCCCTTTGGGGTCTTAACATTTTTAGTTTGATATTTGACCTCAGAGTATAATAGTTTTCTGTTTTTCATAGATAGTATGGATTTGCAGGGGCGGGTAGCTGTGGTTTCAGAATGGTGATTTGAGACCCAGGAAAAATGGCTCTAGTTCTGGAATTTGAAATGATAATTTTGCTCATCTAAAATTGATATGCACACATACTTAACATAGTATATTTACATGCATATTATACATACATACTCAACTCTTTTTATTTTCTGTAGCCTTCTATCCCTCAGTACACATAGCGAAAAGTGCTTGTGTTTCAAGTGTGTGGCAGGGTGAGTTTTCACACTGTCAACTTACCTGGTAGAGATTCTGGTACCTAATTCTGATGTGAGAAGAGGGGGTTTTCCCGCACCACCAAGCAATTATCAGACATCAGCTGGCCGTCTTACAATTCAACTCAGTACTGGCTCTATCTACCCAGAGGTAGCATCAGATTCCATAGGTTAAGGGCTCAGTCCCACTGCCCTCCACTTCAGATGCCAAGAGCAAGTTGAGGTTGTTACCTGTACTTCTCACAAACGGGCTATAGATTGAAGGTTCCCACGCACCCTCTTGGGTATAATTAATTTGCAAGAGCTGCTCACAGAACTCAGGAAACCAGGTTACCCACTATATTACTGGTTTATTACAAAGGATATTAAAGAGTACAATGCAAGAGCCAGATGAAGAGCTTCTGTCTTCATGAAGTTTAGGGCCTGGCATGGTGGCACATGGAATCAGTTTGGATCACCAATGTGGAAACTCTCCAAACATCCTCCTTTGGGGTTTTTATGAGTGTTTAATTATACAGGCCTGATTGATAAATCATTGGCCATTGGAGATTGATTCAACCTTCAGCCCTTAGCCCCTTCAATTTTTCCATTGAGGCTTCCCAAGTTTGTAATATGGTAGCAGCTCTATTTTCTTCAGTGCACTGTATTGATAGATGCTCTTGGGAAACACATTACCTGGTTTTGCAAAATGCACTTAGGAATTTCTTTGAGTTCTTTTCCACCTGTCATCTTCACCTGGTGGGCAAACAGGCACAGAACATAAGTATAAGTTTCCATGCTGGAGGAATCCTCACTTTGTACCAGTGGCATCAACCACAGCTAAAATCTCCATGGGAAACTGCTGCCCCATCTGGAGGGGCTCTGTGTTCTCTCTTATCGTTTTTCTAGATCCTTTTCTACATAAGAAAATGTACATCCTCTAAATGTGCCCATTTTATCTTTCTACCATTCATACCACTATCTCACTATGATGACTTTGTATGATTAATAACCAAGTCATACTTCCATAGTATTGAGCTGAGGAGTAAGTAGTTGAAAAATAAGGTACTGTTTATTAAAAGGGCACATGGTAATTCTTCATAAATATGTTATTCTACCTTCTATCAGAGGAAGCATTATTTTTTCCAATACTGGAAAACAGTTGAAATCATTTAATTTACATTTTCAAATTATGATTTTACTACACTTAGACCCAAGAGAAAGACTTTGCAGTAGGCACTAATTTATTTCATCAGTCTGCTCTTGATTATGTCTTTTGTCTCAAGTTCCTATCATGTTTGATTCTTTGGGGCAACATTTTCTATTTGATCTCTTTTAATTCCATTTATTTGTTCTTAACTCCTCCTTGGGCTCTTTCTCAATTGCAATATAAATGCAGAAATGAAAGGTTACTGTCCTAGTAATAGACACAGCATTTATAAGCAAATTTTTCCTTTGTAACCCCTGACTTAAGCTATGAGAACACCTGTAAAAAAATTAATGTGAAACCAAAAACCTTTGCCAGTCAGATTTCTAAAGGCTGAATCCAAGCTCTGACTCCATTTAAAATTAAAGCTCAAGAGAATTATTTAGAAGTACATTATTTGTTAAAAAACCTTCAAATGAATGAATAAAATCAATAATCAAATAATTTAATAAGAATTTTTATTGCTGAAAACTGCCTACTTTAACATAAAACTATTGTTCACTAAATATGGCTATATTTTTCTGAGAATTGATTTATCATCCTGAGATTTAATAATTGAGCACTGAAAGATGTTGATGATAAATATTATAACCTAAATGTTGAGAACTGCCCTAAGGCAATTTGATAATTCCTAATTATTAGGTACTTTTGGTAAATAACAATAGCCTGGTTCAAAGAGATATGTAAGGACAATACATATCTTTGTTCTTCTCCATCAAAGCCTTACAATGGACTCTTACAATGAAAGCAAGTCTCAGACCAAAATTTGCCACAGCTGCAAATACAAGAAATCAAGTAGGAACAACAACAACAAAAAAGAGAATGGAATATCATACAGTCTTAAAAAGGAAGGACATTCTGACACATGATTGAACATGGAGGAACCTTGAAGATGTTATGCTAAGTGAAATAAGCCAGTCACAATAGGACAAATACTGTATGATTCCATTTACATGAGGTACTTAGAGTAGACAAAATCCTAGAGACAGAAAGTAGAATGGTGATTGCAAGTGGCTGAGGGCAGGGAATAACTCTCTATTGTTTAGTGGTTACAGAGTTTCAGTTTTATAAGATGAAGAGTTCTGGAGATATATGGTGGTGGTGGTATCACATTATGAATATACTGAATACCACCAAACTGTACATTCAAGAATGGTTTACAAGGTAAATTTTATGTTATATGTATTTTACCACAATACTAAAAAATGGGGAAGATAAAAAGGTAATTAACTTATTCTGTAAATTCAGTGACATCCCTGAACTTTGTTCTTTCAAGCACTTTGAAAGAAAGATTCACTCAAGGCAGATGCAACAATATTCTTTCTGTAGGGTTCTGCCAACCTCCTGGTAAGATCAGATGACAGACGCCTCCAAAAATGTCTAGACATGTGATGCAATGGAGTCTTCAGGCATGGGATCAAGATGTTCTCAACAGCATAGCCTCTTGGAATTGCTAGATTCTTATTTCCTATTCATGCAAGTGTAGAAGTAACTGTGAAGTTCTTTTTGCCAATCTGTATACTTTGAACACAACTGGCCACATGAATGAAGAATCATTTCTAACATCCATATACTAATTATCAAATCTCTTGGTGTGGATCAATGATAAATCTAGTCGTTCTGGTTAGTCTTTCAAATACTAGCTAAACATCTCTGGGATATGGATTCCTTATTAATTATTTCAATCATTAGCAAGTTATCCTGGAATGTAAATTAAAACTAATATATATATATATCACACTATTTCTCTACCTGCAGATTAATAGCCCTTATTAGTTACTGGATTACCCTTCATTGATTCTTTTGAAATAACATATAGGTTATTATGTAAGCATTTTAAGGGCAGAAAATGTCTATCTTCCTTACAACCTCTCCAACTAATTCATCCCCGCCACCCCTCTTATTTTCCCAACTTTCTTGTTTTCCCCTCCAGCCTGATCTTTCAGTGTTTCAGGGAATGACTTCTATGTTAAGCCCAATTTTATGTCCATCCCATTACTATTTTCTTCACTGGGGTGGAACTGGGACACTCAGAAAATAGGCTGATTTTCCTTCTATGTGGAAGGAATGAGACAAAGTTGTAAATATCCAACAATAAAAATATTTATTATGTATTTCATTAAAAATTCATCATAAATTTACAATCTCCCACTGCCCTAGGAGAACGGTCCTTGGTACCTGGAGGGTCCTTTGCTGGTGAGCTCTGTGAGGTATGAAAGTTTAGAGGTAGAAATTAGAAAAATGCTAAGTTGCTCTGAAGAAGGAAAAGAGAGAGAGAGAGAGAGGAGATTGAAATACCTAAGCAAAGAAGGGCTAGGAGGACAGAAATCGGGGGAGCTGAGCTGAGACCTGTGAGGTGGAGAGGGCAGAAAGAGGAATCTGGTGATTGTGCAGCCAGGAGCAAAGACTCAGGAAGGGACAGCCAAGTGAGATTTTAAAAGTGATATGCCATGTGAGGTGCAACATGATCCTTCTGGGATCCACAAAACTACAAAGATTGCAATGTGCTTACTTTGGTTGAATTTCTTGTGGAAACAGAGACAAGAGCTGACTGAGAAGAAGAGAGACAGCTGACCTGTAGGTTATATAAAGATGCCAAAGATGCCTTAGAACCCACCTCTGAGTATGAGGGGCTGAGATTTGGTACACTGTATAGAACAGTGGAGGAGTTGGAGCCATGTTCTGCAGACACCAGGGATAGAGCAGCTGGCTATTCCTGCTACTTTCATAGTAGGTACTAGAGAAGACACACTATAAATCAATACTAGGAGTTTCCTAGCTTTGCCAAAGAGCAATAAACACATAGCATTGGTGCACAACATTCTCCCATTAGTCCTTTTGCAAGTAAACATTTAAAGCATTTGGTACCTTAAAAATTTGTTATTTCTTCATTTTTATCTACTTTTTCAGCTACCCAATTGTATCTTCTAGGTCTATCCCACTAAAAGTACACAGCAGATGAGAGGGTGTGGAGAAAAGGGAACCCTCTTGCACTGTTGGTGGGAATGTAAATTGATACAGCCACTATGGAGAACAGTATGGAGGTTCCTTAAAAAACTAAAAATAGAGCAACCATGTGACCCAGCAATCCCACTACTGGGCATACACATGGAGAAAACCATAATTCAAAAAGAGACATGTACCACAATGTTCATTGCAGCACTATTTACAATAGTCAGGACATGTCCATCAACAGAGGAATGGATAAAGATGTGGTACGTATATACAATGGAATATTACTCAGCCATAAAAAGGGTCATTTGTAGAGATGTGGATGGACCTAGAGACTGTCATACAGAGTGAAGTAAGTCAGAAAGATAAAAACAAATATGGTATGTTAACGCATATATGTGGAATCTGAAAAAATTGGTATAGACAATCTTATTTACAAAGCAGAAATAGAGACACAGATGTAGAGAACAAACGTATGGATACCAAGGGGGTAAGGGGGGGGGCGTGGGATGAATTGGGAGATTGCAATTGACATATATATACTATTGATACTATGTATAAAATAGATAGCTAATGAGAACCTACTGTGTAGCACAGGGAGCTCTACTCAGTGCTCTGTGGTGACCTAAATGGGAAGGAAATCCAAAAAATAGAGAATATATGTATACGTATAGCTGATTCACTTTGCTGTATAGTAGAAACGAACACAACGTTGTAAAGCAACTGTACTCCAATAAAAATTTAAAAAACAAAAGGTACACAGCAGAAATAGGAAAGGCACATATACCAAGAAGAAAGAGAATAGGAAGGCATAATAAACGTGGCCAAAAATATAAAATATATGCTAATAGTTCAGAGAGCAGCCACAGCTTAGAACATATTGTGCCAAATCACAGTCAGGATCTATTTATGATTCCAGGTTTCCAAACCGAGCGCCTGACTAGGATTTAGCACTGTCCAGTTTAATGGTCACCAATTCGGACAAATACATGGAAAGCACATTACCAAATTTAAGAGAGCTCAGTGGTAAAAACAGTTAATAATACTCTAAATAATAGAATCAAGATTTTTGAAATATTGGTAGATTTGTATCATTAAACATAACCAACGTGATAGTTATCAGCTATATGGATTGCCAGTTACACAGAGACTTGTCTTTTGAGCTCTAGACTCATACTTCCATCTGCCTAGTTGACCTCTCTTCTTGGATATCTTATGGAGATCTTAGGTTTTATATATTCCAAACCAAATTCTTGCTCTTCTTCTCTAAAGCATGTTTCTCTTCCAATATTGTCTATATAATTTGAGTGCTACTTCCATCCAGGCAGTTATGCAAACAAGAAATATAGTACAGTCGTCATGGACACCAGCTTCCCCTCAAAATCTCTCAAATATGAAGATTATTCTGTTTCTACCCATAATCCCAACATTTCTCAGTGGCCTCCTAATTGGTCTTCTTGGATCTATTCTTAACCCCTTCTAATTCATCCTCCACACTATGGCTAGATTAATATTTTCAAAACACAAATCTGAGCAATTCACCCAGTTGCTTGAGCTCCTCAATGGATTCTCACTGCTCTGGCAACAAAGAACAAAATATTTATCATATCCCGTGAAGCCCTGCATGATATAACCCTTTTTTATCTTGCTAGCCTCATTTTACATGACACTCTTACTCTCTGGCTGTATACCAGTCCCAAGAGCTTCTTTCTGAACTGACAATTGACAGAGCTTTGCACAGACTTATTTGTGTGATTATTTAATTGTCTCCTATACTAGGATGAAGCTCCCAGAAGGGTAGAAACGATTCTTGTTTCATTTACCATTGAATTCCCAGTATGCGGCACAAGATTTGACACATAGTAGGTACCTATCAAGTATTTGTTTAATGGCAAAAAGATAAAAGTTAATGGAAATACATGTTAAAATTCTGTATTTTGTTCCAAAATCTTAATGAATCAGAAGAATTGGATTTGAATTTATGACAAGTTCAGTATAAACAGAGTATAACTGCCACGAGAAAACTACTACAATCTTTGATTACACTAATGGACATATAATGTAATGGTCAAGGGACATGAAATCTCCTCTGTGCTCTGCACTGCCAGACTGTGTCTGTAGCAATATGCCTTTGTACTTGCTGCTCCTGCAATACTCGTGTCTTCATGTCTCCACATGGCTTACCCTTATCTCTTTCATATGTTTGCTCAAATATCCCTGCATCAGTCAGGGTTCCAACAGGAAATAGCATACTTGAAATAGGATAATGTCGAAGAAGTCTCATGAACAAAGGGACTATTTTCAAAGGTGTGGATATAAAGAAACCACAAAGGATAGTGCAGTAACCTAGAGCTCACCATCCCTAGGCCTAAAGGGACAAGAAAGGGAGTGGTTACTGGAAACAGAAGGAGAGAGAATCCTTGAGAGGAGCCAGACTTCTAATAGAGGGACACAGTCAACCTGAGAGTCCTCACTAAGCGACGACCAAGGAATAAATATCTTGACCTCACTCTCCTCCCTCCCTCCAATATCTTACTAGGATCCCCAATGGTTAACCCAAACGGGAAGCCAGTTGGCAGGGGAACTGCTGATCTACTCCACAGGTCAGCCTCCTGAGATGGAGAATAGGTGGGATAAGAAAAGAGAGCAGATCTAGAGGGATGACCAAAAGATAATGGGCACAGTCACCTTTTTGGTGACTCCCTGATCACTATTTTACATTGCAACCCCACCTCCACCCTCAGAAGGTCCTATTTCCCTTCCCTGCTTTGGTGTTTTTCCACAGCACATATTACTTTCTAACATACTGTATGTTTTACTTTTTTATTTGTTGTTTTTCCCATTAAGAATATAAGCTCCACAGGGTAAGGACTTTTATCTGTTTTGTTCACTGCTGTATCCTATCCTTAGAGATAGGCCATGTGATAGATGCTCAATAAAAGTGTCTTGAGTGAATGAAAGCACTGAGTCCTGTGTTCTCATTTTTAAGTTTCGTGCATTCTTAAGGGGGACATCAAATATTAGAAGAGAACACTAGGATAGTGAAGGGTGTGGTCTGCATGTGCCATAAGTGGTTGAAAGGCCTGATCACACTTGGCCTAGAAAAGATATGACAAAGGATTGACTTCAAATCTGTAGAGGGCTAACCTTTGAAGGTTAGCCCTATGAAAACAGACTTATTCTATTAATATGTTACATAAGAGGACAGAATTAAGGGCACTGGATGAAATGTTATTAAGCAAGAAGAGTTCAGGTCAACATAATGAAACTATTTGATTAATTAGAGCTGTCTACTGACAAGACAAGGAAAACATTGCCTCCTTCAGAAGTAAATTGCTCAGCGTTGGAAGAGCCCTATCATAACTGAATGGCTATCTTCTAGGATATTTTGGAACTGATTGCTAAATTGGATGGAAAGTTGAATTTCCCATATAAGTGCACCAAATATATGTTTTGATTGAATAACTGAATGCTTATACAAAATGCTTTGTATTTGACAAAAGTCAAGGTCAAAATAAAATATTACCGTCACAGGATGAATTTCTGGGATATCAAAATAAAGCTGAAGTTTTATTTTAAAATATTACTGTAATATTGGTATTAAATTGTAGTAGCTATTTTAAAAGTCTGGCATTATAATATGATCATTAATCATCACTTAGCACCATAGCTACTAGATTGCTTATATGGTAACTGCACTGCATGTTTGTGATACTAAGCGTTCACCTTCACTTGAGGTTGGTGGAGATGCAAGATATGTTTTGGCTGGTTCTGCCAATACTGGATACTGCAGTTATATTATTAATCTTTCCTTCCTCTCTAATAATAACCAACCAAGGTTATCCTCTCTTAACTTTCCTAACTTATCCTCTGTTAACTCTCGGAACCCCAAGATTCTGTTACTAGTGATGGATGCAATTTCAATGATAAACCCAAACACTGAAGCCTCATGCCCTGACTGAGCAAAACACTTTCTGAAGCAGACTTAATTTACTTGCTCTTACTTTAAAAAAATGTTTTCTCTCTTTCATGTGCCCATTGCGTCACACAATCACTTCAGAGAATTTTTTCCTTAAACCTTGGATCTAGTAACATATGAAAATAGTAATATGATTGGTTTTTAAAATTAAAAAAGTCTCTATATTATCAGAAATGACACTCTAGTCAGTATTTGGCTTTTGGCCCTCCAAAGACTGAGGCCAAAGTTAAAGATGAATTCTGCCTCAAGACTGACTATGTAAGACAGGCCTGAACTTCCATGCATCCTTGGTTTTTTAGGGTGCCTTCCAGTCCTAAAATTCCATGATTCTGTTATTTTACAGATAAGGAAACTGAAGTTCAGGCAGGTTAAGTCATTTGACCAAAACTAGCACATAGTTAATGAGAGAGACAGGCTTGGGTCTTTCGCCAGAGTGGCTTTCATTTGTTCCATTATGCATATTGCAAAGGATAAAACTGTTAAATATATAGTTAAAATGTCTACTATCATGGACGCAATGTGTCTAGAACTTTGCCCTCTAACTGTGTCAAAGCAAATCAAACTATAATCTTTTTCTTTTTTTTGAAGAATTAGAGACGTGGCCTTCTTTACTTGGTACCTACACTGAAGTTAGCAAATGAAGCTATTGGATTGCAAACTTGTGATCCTTTCAGTAAAGGACAGAAGTGACAGCCACTCTGGTTATTAAAGGATATGGGACAGAGATATACATGAAATAATATGTACCAGTGTGAATGATGCTATTTTTGGTAAATTTGTAAATTTTATGTCCACAATGCCCAAGGCCATAAACTTAAATATTAAAGCACACTGCAGGTTCGACCTTTTGCAGGGAAAGCAATAGGCTGACAGATTGAGACCTTGCTGCTGCCAGAGAGTGAGCTAGAGTGAGAAGTGTCACAATATTTGAGAGATTATATTTGCCTGGATTACTTTGGGAAGACAGCACATATGAATCACGTTTTTTTAATTCTCTGCTCTTTCTTTTTATTACTCCCTGATAAATAACAATTGCTTCCATAAACCAATTTCATTTAAATTGTTAAACCAAACAACTAACATTTGGAATAGGTCCCATAACAACATTTGAAGATGGAAGGTGTATGTAACCTTTTGACTAGTAATATTTTCAATGTTAGATAAGTGAATTGGTTACACAAGAGTGCTTTGAATTATTAATTTAGAAAAGACAACTCTAAGGTGAGGGGCAGCAGACTCAAATTGATTAGGAAATTACTTCAATAATCTGGAAGGAACTACTTTAATGAAAGTTAGTGTTAAAATGTGTATGCCTGTTCCTGAGTTTTTCCAGCCTCCCCATCTGCTACAGAAAACACGTCAGGATGTACCCACCCTCACCCTGCCTCTGCATCATCATCACATGAAGGCTGGGGCTTCTCCGTGTTGTCTCTGCTCTGGCACAGTTTATCGGCATGGGTGTCCCTGCCTCCAGGATACCATGTGATATCCGGGTCTGGCGCCTCCTGGGGCATGGGGAGCCTCTGCAGGTCAGCACCAGCCCAGCAAGGTGGTCACAATGTCAGGCTCTAGAGCCAAACCAGCTGGGTTCCAATCCCTGCCTGGAGCCAAGCTCACTGGGTTCAAGTCCCCACATTTCACTTAGAATTAATTAAATTTGGGAGGCTATCTCACCTCTCCTCCCCACAGTATCCACATCTGTAAAATCTATAAAGGCAGTAGTAGCTCCCACCTCAGAGGGTGGTAGAAAGGATCAGGTGAGTCTAATGCCTGCAGTACGGGGAATGGGGCCCAGCACACTGTCCAAATTGGCCATCATTCATCGCTCGGCTACTTGTAAACATTTGATGAATATTAGTTTATTCTAGGTTTTTAAAAAGTCTATTTCCTGAATCAACTTGGGGCTCTTAAAATTTATTTTAAAAACAATTTTGTATAAATTCAAATGTGTAAAAATAAAGCCTATGTATTGTATAAATTTAATACATTTCCTATAAAAAAAAAAAAAAAAAAAAAAAAAAAAGAAAGTTAGTGTTAAAATGTGTATCCTTCTAATTAGGTTAGAAGTTAATGTGAACTCTACCTAATGGTTACTGTAGTAGCTATCTAAATTGTAAAACAGTTCCTTACTTTAAAAATGACATATTTAAATAATTTTATTCTTTACAAGACGCTGTCACCTATTGTTCTCATTTGATAATTTTCTTTGATAATCACAACAATTAAGACATACCATTTAAGATAAACCATTTTTATAGCTGAGGAAACTTGGAGTTAAAGTAATAACTTGCCTAAGGTCATGTAGTTGAAAAATGATGAATCTCAAATCTTTGACATTTTCACAATATCATGATTTTCTTTGAAAGATTTTTCCTCTTAGGTGTTTTAAGAATTGGAAAATTATCATAACTGGTAGAAAAAATTCTGGCTTGATCTTATTAATACTAATATTAATTTATTCATTATATATTTATTATGACATAATATTTATATATTTTAATTATTATGTAACCATATTAAAGATACTTATAACTAATATAATAAATTCCTGATTTACTGCCACTAGAGTGGTTTGAATGGAATTACATTCCATTCCTATAGTAATAAAATATAAATTAGCATGCATTGGTTAATTTCAATTACAAAATTAGATTTCTTCAGCTTTTTCGGATTTGATTTGACCTCAGTTCAATTTGGAATATGTCCACTTAGCCTTACACATCTTGAAGAGAGAGAATTAAAAGTAAAACTAAACAATTACCTTTTCCTGAGGTCTCTTTCCATCTCCATCCCTATTACCTACAAATCTCTAGGAGCATTGCCTTTCTCAATAATTTTAGCACTAGGTTCATAACTTCACTAGTGCAGGAACATTCAGCTACATAGGTATTACTTTGCCAATACCTTTCTGGCCTTATTGCCTCTCTGTCCAACCTGGCTCCATGGATTGCCATTTCTTCAGTTCTTTTACGACACCTTCATTCCTTTGGCTCTTCTCCTTTAGCCATGTTCACTTTCCCAAACCTGAACCTCATGTAAATCACATCATTGTACTTTTTTTTTTCTTCCTGGGATGCTGAACATTTTGAATAAGGTCACAAAACCTACATACAGATTTCTACTATCATTCAAGCCTCAGCTGGGCTCTCTCTGATGTTCAGTAACCTTTCATTCTGTGTTTAATTAACTACACTCACCACTTATAATGTACATCTTTTATTTTTGCCTGACCAAATATCTATTTCCATGTTCTGGTAACAGCACCCAATATTCCTTTGAGGAACTACGCCTCTGCCACTTTCAGTCTATGTGATCTGAGTAAAGAGGTTGATTCCCCTCAACACCAACATCCCAACACACACACACACACACACACACACACACACACACACAGAGTTTTATGGGTCATCAAATAATACTGAACTGGCCAACCTGCTAGTTATCTCCTTTTAGTGACAGTAATTGATGGGGATGGGCATGCCATCCAGGTCTATATACTGAGACTCAGTTCCAGAAATTTGCTGCAACTATTGGGAAAGAAGTATTCTTTTTCCATTGTGGTTGCTAACTTGGTTGAATTTACTCCTAGAGTTCCTGGTGGCCAATCTTGTCATGACATAGACTGATCTTGCCTAAAACTAAAGCCAACACAGAGCCAAAAATAGAGGGAAAAGATGGAGATATTTTGTCCATGGCATCATTTGATCACTTAGATCCAAAGGTACATAAAACTATAATAGACTTATTCTTATGAAATAATGAATACTTTCCTTGGGCCAACTAGAGTTGGAGTTCTGTCATCTCACTGAAATGAGTCCTAACTAATTATTACTCTATAGAAACTATTTTCTTAAAAGTTGTCAATAATACTAACAACAGCTAATATTTATTGAGTATTTACTATGTGCCAGATATTTTCAGCACTTTTCGTGGATAAAAGCATTAAAACCTCTTAACTCTATAGTGTTATTATTATAATCTTCTATTTACAGATGAAGAAACTGAGGCACAGCAAGAAAGAAACTTGTCCTAAGGTTTTATGATTATAAACAGTAGAGCTGGGATTCAAGCCAGGGCACTACGATTCCAGAGTCACACACCTGAGCTATTATTCTATGTTGCCTCATGGGTCAGCAAACCAGTAACTTTGCCTCAACCTGAGACTCTTTGCCACATTTGACACTATTTTCTTCACACTCTCATGCAAAGCAAAGGCTTTTAGATTAGATTGGGCCTACCTGGATAATCCAGGATAACCTCCATATTTGTGTTCATAACTCTAATTATATCAGCAAAGTCTCTTTTACTATGCAATGCAATATATTCACAGATTCCAGGGATTAGGACGTGGACATATTTTGGTGGCCATTCCACCTACCACAGTTTTCTTGGGTGTAACCTTCACCTCTCTTTTCTATTAGACCCCCTACCTCACCTCTTTGTAGTGGTAGAGCATATTTTCCAATTGTTTTCTGAGAAAGAATGCATGAAAACAATATTTAAAACTTTGTATATCTGACAATGTCTTTTTTTAACCTTTATTTATTTTTATTTTTATTTATTGTTTTTAGTTTTGGCCGCACCATGCGGCATGCGGTATCTTAGTTCCCAGACCGGGGACTGAACCGATGCCCAGTGCATTGGGAGTGCAGGGTGTTAACCACTGGACCGCCAGGAAAGTCCCTTTTTAACCTTTATTAACTTCTAGATTGGAAATAATTTTCCTTCAGAATTTATCTTTCACTTATGTTTCTGTCAAAAAGTCCAATGCCATTCTGATTTCTGAATCTTCATAAATGATCTATTTTTTCCTCCCAGGACCCTGTTAAGATCTTTCTCCTAGAACCACGTGTTTTGAAATTTCATAAAAATACACTTTAACAAAGATAATTTTTATCCATTGAGCTGAGAGCTTGTATCCTATTGCCCCTCAGGGCTAAGAACTATTGTCCTGGTTTTCTTCAATAATTCTTTCTTCTGTTTGCTTTATTTACTATTAGAGATTTGACCTTTCCTTGCCTAATTACCATGGTTAGAACCTGCAGTACAATGTTGAAGAAAAGTAGCAAGAGTGGGACCTCCTTTGTCTTACCCCGATCTTAGGTAAAAGTATTCATTCTTTTACCATGAAGTATGATGTTAACTTCAGGTTTTCAAAATAGATGTCCTTTATCAGATTGAGGATGTTCTCTTCTATTCCTAGTTTGTTGGGTGTTTTTAATCATGAAAAAGTGCTAGATTTTTTCGAGTGCTATTTCTTCATCTATTGAGATGATCCTGTAGTTTTTGTCCTTTATTTTATTAAGAGTGTATTACATTGATAGTTCTTTTTATTGAACCAACCTTGCATTCCTTAGACAAATCCCTCTTGGTCATGTTGTAAAATGCTTTTTCTACATTGCTGGATTTGGTTTGCTAGTTTTTTGTTGTGGATTTTTGTATCAATATTAATAAAGTCTGTAGTTTTCTTTTCCTGTGATGTTTTTGTTTGGTATTGTTTCTGTTGTTGATTTCATCGGATTTTCAGGTGGGAAATCATTGCGTATCACCTTAGTCTTGGAACAAGGCTCTAAATAAGCCAGTCAGGTAAATGGAAATGTCTATATCTAGCAGAGAAAGCTGTACAGTCCTTTGAGGTCCCCCCACCCAGTTTCGTTCCCCTTCCTCAAGCCAACTAATAAAACTTGCTTTTTTATATTCCAAACCTTATTTATACTCTTTTGATCATCTATTTTCATTGCTCTGAATCCAAAGTTCACGACGTGCTGACAAGTCCACATTTACTCAAAGCAGCCCCCTGACTAAGCGCTTTTGATTTACCGCGGGTCATGAACTCACCTACCAACTGTAATTTGTCAAGAGTGGAAACAAAAACACTTTAGTAGTTAATCCCAGTTGCACTTGGATGGAACTTTAGGCATAAGAAGGTAAGCAACTAGGACAGTGACATCAGAAGGGAAAAGTAAACTCAGATAGTGGCGCTGCCTTAGGAAAAGTCTAGGCGTGGAGATGGGTCGGGGGATGCCAGCCATCTGAGCAGGTAATGGGCTCAGCAGGTGGGCTCGGAGCTCTGAACTACAGGAGGGGCTGGGTGAGGCCACGGGAGAAGCAGGCACTCGCAACTTCTTTTGCTCTGGTAAAAGGTTGACCAGAGAGCACAACTTTCCCTCGGTGCCGCCCGGCCCGGCGCAGCTGGCGCTGCTGGCAGGGCTGCTAAGGGTCGGGGCGGGGCGCCGCCCACGCGCGGCTCGGGCCGGAACCTGCTGAGGTGGGTGCGCAGAGCTGGAGGCGGCGGGGAGCGTCCGTGAGGCGAGACCGAGGCCGAGGGCTCCGGGCCGCCGGCGCAGCTCGAGCGCTTTCCGCGGGGTTTGGCTCCTGTCGCTTCCCGTCTCGCTGAACCTGCATCGCCGCCAACAGAGCCGCCGCCGCCGCCGGAGCTGCCGCCGCGAGTCCTCAGAGCCGGGCTGCGGGCGGCCGGGCGCTCCGGGACGACGCGCGGAGCGGACGGCTCCGGGACGCGATCGCAGGTGAGGGCCGACGGCTTGGAGCTCGGCGGGATGCGGCCGCCCGAGGGTCTGGTCTCGGCCCGGCCCTGCCTGGCCGCGGCGGCTCGGGCCCCACGCTCGCGCAGGGAGGACGCGCGGAAGGCTGGGCTGGGCTGGCCCGGCTGCTTCCCGGCACGGCCTCAGGTGATGCGGAGGCGGTTTAACTTTCGCACCTGAGGCTTGCGGGGCGGCGGCGGCGGCGGCGGCGGGCTCGGGGCGCGATCCGGAGGGAGGGTGGAATTACACGGGGTCTGGAAACGTGAGCCGGGCGGCGCCTGGGGCGTGCGGGGGCGTGCGGGGCGGCGGTGGGGCGCCGCGGGGCCGGTGTGGGCCGCCCTCCAGGTGGGAGTTGAGGCGCTGTGTCCGGTTTCATCTCAGAGCTTGTGGGGAGAGTCGGCACACACCCCCTCCCACGGCCCGTTGCCTTCGCACAGACCCACTTTCTTTTGTCTGGTCCATTTCGGTATCGGCGTTTCAGCTGCTTTTGTTGCAGCCTCGGGTCCGGAGTGTACAGACTTGTTGTCAGGCAGAGGTCATGGGTAAGCTCTGAAATGCAGCGGGGCGGAGGTGGGGAGAGGGTCCATAGGGTGGTAGGGATTTATTATTAGTGCCCTCATTAGCTCTAATGTGTATATCACCGAGTTCTTTTCGAGACAGTACTCAGTATTTTTGTAGCATCTAATAGTTTTAACACCTGGGAGAGCATTCATTAGTCAATTTCAAAGGAGCACTGTGTGGACAGGTTACTATTAAGTTACCCATTTTATAGACCAGACAGCTAAGGCACCCATGAGGAAAAGTGATTATTTCAAAAATAAGCAGGCAGCCCTTGTGGGAGCTGTGATTAGAGCTTATCTGACTGAGAGTTGTCCTCAGTCCGGTCAGTCACTCAACCTCAAACAAAACGTAGCGCTGAGTGCCTCTCTAATAGGCGTATTTTTATTTACTCATTAATTACTAAAACCTTTCTTTAAAACAATAGAGTTGAGCCCTTTCATATTCCTGGACTAGTACCCCTAAAAGTGATACTTAAAAGACCAGAATCATTCCATTTGTTGAATAGGATCACTGGAATCGTAGTAAGGACTAAATTTGTTTGTCTTTTCATGTCAAACCATTAATCTCCCATATAAAAATGGGGCCACTGGGAGCCCCAGTATACCTAGTGATTATCATAGCAGAGACCCTAAATTTTTATTTAATGAATAAGTGGAATCGTGGTATGCCTGAGCAGCAAGTTTTCTTTTCTCATACAAAAGAATTAAACATTTAGAAGAATAATCATTTAAATAATTTCAATGAAAATTAACTTGTAATCATGTGCATATTATGTTGGGCTCTCTCTCCAGAGCCATCGACAATTTACCCATTTCCCTAGGGTTTGCTCTTAAATGATTTTGCCAATAGATCTTTTATTGCCCCATTTTTCTTCGTTCGTTTCATTTATATATTTGGTCTTTCAAAGTGAAGATATTTTTTCTTCTAAAATTCAAGGAAAAGAGTCTTTAAAAAAACAAGCTTTTTTCCCTGGATAAAATAGACTTAATTAGGCTTTTATTAGTGTATCTGAGGATAGACACTAGCTTCTTTAATAAGTAACTCCTGTACATCAAGCAAGAATTCTTCCAGTCAAGTATGAATTAATAATCATTTTAATCCCTGTAATATTTTATGACACATCTACCTCATATAATGCCTTTTTATCAAACAGAATAAAGCTAAAACAAGTTCAGTTAAATTTTGCTAACTATATAGCACACATTTTAGGGCACAGTATGACTAGACTTAATCACTGACTCACGGAATAAACACAGTTCTCTTTCCCTTACACCATCTTCACTCAGCACTCTGGAAGAAAAAGAATGGTAATCTGTCCTATCTCTCATAAAGGGATATTTGGAGAATTAATGAAGTAGTGTCTGGAAAATATTTTAAACCCCTTGGAAGAAAGCTGCTTTGTGACTTCGAAGTGTGAATGTAGGGTCATGAAACACTACCCCTTCCCCCAAACATGCTGTCAGTTATGTTTTTTTTAGAGTGGTCATTTCAGGTAGTTATTTTTGGAGGCTAAATACTTGTTCCAAAAGTGCTGCTGCTATTCACAATTACTTTGAATATTTGAAAAATTTAGTTGACTTACAAGCAACATAAAAACATGATTTTAGAATCTCTTTTATAAGTACTTGTCTTTGGTTTATATTTTGTAATCAAAAACTATGTAACTCAGTTTGAACATCTCTTTTATTTGCTAAACTTGGCAGAATGATTTCTGCATGGTTGCAAAACTCAGCTCTACCTTCAAGATTTTACTGCTATTAAGGATATTTAAACAGTTACCACGAAGGCTATGAAGACAATTTTGAAAGGGTGTTTTAAAAATAGTTTTGGGACTTCCCTGGCAGTCCAGTGGTTAAGACTTCGCCTTCCAATGCAGGGGGTGCAGGTTCAATCCGTGGTCAGGGAGCTAAGATCCCACATGCCTTGGGGCCAAAAAACCAAAAAACATAAAACAGAAGCAATATTGTAACAAATTAAGTCTTTAAAAATGGTCCACATCAAAAAATCTTTTTAAAAATAGTTTTAATTAATGGCAAGATTATTAGAAGTAACCTTCCCAGAGTGACTACTCTGAAATGGGCACTGCTTACTTGTAGGTTTGTATACATTTGTAATACATATATGTATATCTGTGTGTACATTTGCATATTGTTAAACATTTTGAAAGTAATAATTTGGATTGCAACCTATCAATTATTTATTCAAGTAGAATACATTAAGTAAACCACATATAATACTGGAACTGTATTAAGTTGTGACTGTATTTCATATGAAAAATAGAACTTCACATACATGCAAGTGTAAATCTTTATAATAATTTAGAATCAAAATTTAGCTGCACATTATATGTTTTGAGTGTAATATAGCTAAGTCAAAATGGCCTTATCAAAATGCGAAATTGCTATTTTCAAAAAAATCATTAGCAAGTTGTGTGTGGGAGAGATTTTCTTGATCACACCAATTACTGATGTTCATTTTCTTCATTTCTGGATTGTTTGAAAATTTTGTATCTGTATTATACATATTATATATCATATAAGTGTCAGAAGTCTGTTATAACTATATTAGCAGTTAAGGAGATATTGGCCTAGTCCTCTAAATTCATCAAGCAGGAGTTTTATGATAAACATATGAAATCATTTCTGAGGGATCAGAAGTAGGGAATTTTCCATGCAGTCAATAGCTTGAGAACAGGGATAGTATTGTGGCTGCAAATATACCCCATTCCATTCCATTGAATAATAAATACATAATAAGGAGCATATGAAAAGAAGGGGTATTATCCTTTTGATATTCAAATGGAAAAAAGTTCCATTACTTAGCAGCCAAGTCTCTCTTTTTAAATGAGAGTAAATGGTAACTTTGAAAGAAATCACCTATTTTGATATGCAGATTACTGAAGTGACAAATAAATTACCAGCTGGCAAGCAGAAATTTTCCCCTAGCGTAGCCCTTTCTAAGATGAGCAACTGTGATGGTAAACATTACCTTCTGGTTATATACAGGGGTTTGTCTCCCACGTATTGGTCCTTGCCCATCTCATTCCATTGATGAATTGTACCTTGCCTCTGACCCTCACTCTAATCTCTGAGCTTACTTCATCTTTAATTGCCACCTTTGGGTGGAAAGTAGTTGGTTCAGAAA